>NW_027043674.1:0-55084 GCF_036013475.1 Columba livia | reverse complement strand
TCTTTCCCCTTTCTTTAGGCTTTCTTTGGGCTTTCTTTGGGCTTTCTTTCCCCTTTCTTTGGGCTTTCTTTGGGCTTTCTTTCCCTTTCTTTGGGACTTTCTTTGGGCTTTCTTTCCCTTTCTTTGGGCTTTCTTTGGGCTATCTTCCCCTTTCTTTCCCCTTTCTTTGGGCTTTCTTTGGGCTTTCTTTCCCCTTTCTTTGGGCTTTCTTTGGGCTTTCTTTGGCTTTCTTTCCCCTTTCTTTGGGCTTTCTTTCCCCTTTCTTTGGGCTTTCTTTCCCCTTTCTTTGGGCTTTCTTTCCGTTTCTTTGGGCTTTCTTTCCCCTTTCCTTGAGCTTTCTTTCCACTTTCTTTGGGATTTCTTTCCCCTTTCTTTGGGCTTTCTTTCCCCTTTCTTTCCCCTTTATTTGGGCTTTCTTTGGGCTTTCTTTGGGCTGTCTTTGGGCTTTCTTTGGGCTTTCTTTCCCCTGTCTTTGGGCTTTCTTAACCCTTTCTTTCCCCTTTCTTTGGCTTTCCTTGGGCTTCCTTTGGGCTTTCTTTGGGCTTTCTCTCCCATTTCTTTGGCTTTCTTTCCCTTTTCTCTGGGCTTTCTTTCCCCTTTCTTTGGGCTTTCTTTCCCCTTTCTTTGGGCTTTCTTTGGGCTTTCTTTCCCCTTTCTTTGGGCTTTCTTTCCCCTTTCTTTGGGCTTTCTTTGGGCTTTCTTTCTCCTTTATTTTCCCTTTCTTTGGGCTTTCTTTCCCCTTTCTTTGGGCTTTCTTTGGGCTTTCTTTCCCCTTTCCTTGGGCTTTCTTTGGGCTTTCTTTGAAATTTCCTTGGGCTTTCTTTCCCCTTTCTTTGGGCTTTCTTTCCCCTTTGTTTGGGCTTTCTTTGGGCTTTCTTTTCCCCTTTCTTTGGGCTTTCTGTCCCCTTTCTTTCTGCTTTCTTTCCCCTTTCTTTGGGGTTTCTTTGGCCTTTCTTTCCCCTTTGTTTGGGCTTTCTTTGGGCTTTCTTTCCCATTTCCTTGGGCTTTCTTTGGACTTTCTTTGGGCTTTCTTTGGGCTTTCTTTGGGCTTTCTTTGGGCTTTCTTTCCCCTTTTCTTTGGGCTTTCTTTCCCCTTTCTTTGGGCTTTCTTTACCCTTTCTTTGGGCGTTTCTTTGGGCTTTCTTTCTCCTTTCTTTGGGCTTTCTTTCCCCTTTCTTGTGGCTTTCTTTGGGCTTTCTTTGGGCTTTCTTTCCCCTTTCTTGGGCTTTCTTTCCCCTTTCTTTGGGCTTTCTTTGGCCTTTCTTTGGCCTTTCTTTCCCCTTTCTTTTGGCTTTCTTTGCCCTTTCTTTGGGCTTTCTTTCCCCTTTCTTTGGGCATTCTTTTGCCCTTTCTTAGGGCTTACTTTCCCCTTTCTTTGGGCTTTCTTTGGGCTTTCTTTCTCTTCCTTTGGGCTTTCTTTCCACTTTCTTTGGGTTTTCTTTCCCCTCTCTTTGGGCTTCTTTCTCCTTTCTTTGGGCTTTCTTTGGGCTTTCTTTCCCCTTTCTTTGGGCTTTCTTTCCCCTTTCTTTTGGCTTTCTTTCTCATTTATTTTCCCTTTCTTTGGGCTTTCTTTCCCCTTTCTTTGGCTTTCTTTCCCCTTCCTTTGGGCTTTCTTTGGGCTTTGTTTGGGCTTTCTTTGGGCTTTCTTTGGGCTTTCTTTCCCCTTTCTTTGGGCTTTCTTTTGGCTTTCTTTCCCCTTTCTTTAGGCTTTCTTTGGGCTTTCTTTGGGCTTTCTTTCCCCTTTTTTTTTTGCTTTCTTTGGGCTTTCTTTCCCCTTTCTTTGGACTTTCTTTGGGCTTTCTTTCCCCTTTCTTTGGGCTTTCTTTGGGCTTTCTTTGGGCTATCTTCCCCTTTCTTTCGCCTTTCTTTGGGCTTTCTTTGGGCTTTCTTTCCCCTTTCTTTGGGCTTTCTTGGGCTTTCTTTGGGCTTTCTTTGGGCTTTCTTTCCCATTTCTTTGGGCTTTCTTTCCCCTTTCTTTGGCTTTCTTTCCCCTTTCTTTGGGCTTTCTTTCCCCTTTCTTTGGGCTTTCTTTCCCCTTCCTTTGGGCTTTCTTTGGGCTTTCTTTGGGCTTTCTTTGGGCTTTCCTTCCCCTTTCTTTGGGCTTTCTTTGGGCTTTCTTTGGGCTTTCTATGGCCTTTCTATGGCCTTTCCTCTGGGCTTTCTTTGGGCTTTCTTTGGGCTTTCTTTGGGCTTTCTTTGGGCTTCTTTCCCCTTTCTTTGGACTTTCTTTGGGCTTTCTTTCCCCTTTCTTTGGGCTTTCTTTCCCCTTTCTTTGGGCTTTCTTTGGGCTTTCTTTGGGCTTTCTTTCCCCTTTCTTTCGGCATTCTTTGGGCTTTTCTTTCCACTTTCTTTGGGCTTTCTTTGGGCTGTCTTTGGGCTTTCTTTGGGCTTTCTTTGGGCTTTCTTTGGGCTTTCTTTCCCCTTTCTTTGGGCTTTCTTTGGGCTTTCTTTCCCCTTTCTTTGGGCTTTCTTTCCCCTTTCTTTTGGCTTTCATTGGGCTTTCTTTGGGCCTCTTTCCCCTTTCTTTGGGTATTCTTTGGGCTTTCTTTCCCCCTTCTTTGGGCTTTCTTTGGGCTTTCTTTGTGCTTTCTTTCCCATTTCTTTGGGCTTTCTTTTGGGCTTTCTTTCCCCTTTCTTTAGGCTTTCTTTGGGATTTCTTTGGGCTTTCTTTGGGCTTTCTTTGGGCTTTCTTTCCCCTTTCTTTGGGCTTTCTTTCCCCTTTCTTTGGACTTTCTTTGGGCTTTCTTTCCCCTTTCTTTGGGCTTTCTTTGGGCTATCTTCCCCTTTCTTTCCCGTTTCTTTGGGCTTTCTTTGGGCTTTCTTTCCACTTTCTTTGGGCTTTCTTTTGGCTTTCTTTGGGCTTTCTTTGGGCTTTATTTCCCCTTTCTTTGGGCTTTCTTTCCCCTTTCTTTGGGCTTTCTATCCCCTTTCTTTGGGCTTTCTTTCCCCTTTCTTTGGGCTTTCTTTCCCCTTTCTTTGGGCTTCCCCTTTCTTTGGCTTTCTTTCCCATTTCTTTGGGCTTTCTTTCCCCTTTCTTTGGGATTTCTTTCTCCTTTCTTTCCCCTTTTCTTTTTTCTTCTTTTGGGCTTTCTTTGGGCTTTCTTTGGGCTTTCTTAGGGCTTTCTTTGGGCTTTCTTTCCCCTTTCTTGGGCTTTCTTTGGGCTTTCTTTGGGCTTTCCTTGGGCTTCCTTTGGGCTTTCTTTGGGCTTCTTTGGAATTTCTTTGGGATTTCTTTGGGATTTCTTTCCCCTTTCTTTGGGCTTTCTTCCCCTTTCGTGGGGCTTTCTTTGGCCTTTCTTTGGGTTTTCTTTGGGCTTTCTATGGGCTTTCTCTGGGCTTTCTTTGGGCTTTCTTTGGGCTTTCCTTCCCCTTTCTTTGGGCTTTCTTTGGGCTTTCTTTGGGCTTTCTATGGGCTTTCTCTGGGCTTTCTTTGGGCTTTCTTTGGGCTTTCTTTGGGCTTCTTTCTCCTTTCTTTGGGCTTTCTTTGGGCTTTCTTTCCCCTTTCTTTGGGCTTTCTTTGGGCTTTCTTTCCCCTTTCTTTCCCCTTTCTTTGGGCTTTCTTTCCTCTTTCTTTGGGCTTTCTTTCCCCTTTCCTTGGGCTTTCTTTCCACTTTCTTTGGGCTTTCTTTCATCTTTCTTTGGGCTTTCTGGTGGCTTTCTTTCCCCTTTCTTTGGGCTTTCTTTCCCCTTTCTTTGGGCTTTCTTTGGGCTTTCTTTCCCCTTTCTTTGGGCTTTCTTTGGGCTTTCTTTGTGCTTTCTTTGGACTTTCTTTCCCCTTTCTTTGGGCATTCTTTGGGCTTTCTTTGGGCTTTCTTTCCCCTTTCTTTGGGCTTTCTTTGGGCTTTCTTTGAGCTTCCTTTGGGCTTACTTTGGGCTTTCTTTGGGCTTTCTTTCGGCTTTCTTTGGGCTTTCTTTCCCCTTTCTTTGGGCTTTCTTTCCCCTTTCTTTGGGCTTTCTTTGGGCTTTGTTTGGACTTTCTTTGGGCTTTCTTTACCCTTTCTTTGGGCTTTCTTTGGGCTTTCTTTCCCGTTTCTTTGGGCTTTCTTTGGGCTTTCTTTGGGCTTTCTTTCCCCTTTCTTTGGGCTTTCTTTTGGCTTTCTTTCTCCTTTCTTTAGGCTTTCGTTGGGCTTTTTTGGGCTTTCTTTCCCCTTTCTTTGGGCTTTCTTTGGCCTTTCTTTCCCCTTTCTTTGGACTTTCTTTGGGCTTTCTTTCCCCTTTCTTTGGGCTTTCTTTGGGCTATCTTCCCCTTTCTTTCCCCTTTCTTTGGGCTTTCTTTCCCCTTTCTTTGGGCTTTCTTTCCCCTTTCTTTGGGCTTTCTTTCCCCTTTCTTTGGGCTTTCTTTCCCCTTTCTTTGGGCTTTCTTTCCCTTTCATTCTGCTTTCTTTGGGCTTTCTTTGGCCTTTCTTTCGGCTTTCCTTCCCCTTTCTTTGGGCTTTCTTTCCCCTTTCTTTGGCTTTCTTTCCCCTTTCTTTGGGCTTTCATTCCCCTTTCTTTGGGCTTTCTTTGGGCTTTCTTTGGGCTGTGTTTGGGCTCTCTTTGGGCTTTCTTTGGGCTTTCTTTGGGCTTTCTTTCCCCTTTCTTTGGGCTTTCTTTCCCCTTTCTTTGGGCTTTCCTTGGGCTTCCTTTGGGCTTTCTTTGGGCTTTCTTTGGGCTTTCTTTGGGATTACTTTGGGATTTCTTTGGGCTTTCTTTCCCCTTTCTTTGGGCTTTCTTTCCCCTTTCTTTTGGCTTTCTTTGCCCTTTCTTTGGGCTTTCTTTCCCCTTTCTTTGGGCTTTCTTTGGGCTTTCTTTCCCCTTTCCTTGGCTTTCTTTGGGCTTTCTTTGAAATTTCCTTGGGCTTTCTTTCCCCTTTCTTTGGGCTTTCTTTCCCCTTTCTTGTGGCTTTCTTTGGGCTTTCTTTGGGCTTTCTTTCCCCTTTCTTTGGGCTTTCCTTCCCCTTTCTTTGGGCTTTCTTTGGGCTTTCTTTGGGCTTTCTATGGCCTTTCTATGGCCTTTCTCTGGGCTTTCTTTGGGCTTTCTTTGGGCTTTCTTTGGGCTTTCTTTGGGCTTCTTTCCCCTTTCTTTGGACTTTCTTTGGGCTTTCTTTCCCCTTTCTTTGGGCTTTCTTTCCCCTTTCTTTGGGCTTTCTTTGGGCTTTCTTTGGGCTTTCTTTCCCCTTTCTTTCGGCATTCTTTGGGCTTTCTTTCCACTTTCTTTGGGCTTTCTTTGGGCTGTCTTTGGGCTTTCTTTGGGCTTTCTTTGGGCTTTCTTTGGGCTTTCTTTCCCCTTTCTTTGGGCTTTCTTTGGGCTTTCTTTCCCCTTTCTTTGGGCTTTCTTTCCCCTTTCTTTTGGCTTTCATTGGGCTTTCTTTGGGCCTCTTTCCCCTTTCTTTGGGTATTCTTTGGGCTTTCTTTCCCCCTTCTTTGGGCTTTCTTTGGGCTTTCTTTGTGCTTTCTTTCCCATTTCTTTGGGCTTTCTTTTGGGCTTTCTTTCCCCTTTCTTTAGGCTTTCTTTGGGATTTCTTTGGGCTTTCTTTGGGCTTTCTTTGGGCTTTCTTTCCCCTTTCTTTGGGCTTTCTTTCCCCTTTCTTTGGACTTTCTTTGGGCTTTCTTTCCCCTTTCTTTGGGCTTTCTTTGGGCTTTCTTTCCCCTTTCTTTGGGCTTTCTTTCCCCTTTCTTTGGGCTTTCTTTCCCCTTTCTTTGTGCTTTCTTTCCCCTTTCTTTGGGCTTTCTTTCCTCTTTCTTTGGGCTTTCTTTGGGCTTTCTTTCCCCTTTCTTTGGGATTTCTTTCCCCTTTCTTTGGGCTTTCTTTGGGCTTTCTTTCCCCTTTCTTTGGGCTTTCTTTGGGCTTTCTTTCCCCTTTCTTTGGGCTTTCTTTCCCATTTCTTTGGGCTTTCTTTCCCCTTTCTTTGGGATTTCTTTCTCCTTTCTTTCCCCTTTCTTTGGGCTTTCTTTGGGCTTTCTTTGGGCTTTCTTTGGGCTTTCTTTGGGCTTTCTTTCCCCTTTCTTTGGGCTTTCTTTGGGCTTTCTTTGGGCTTTCCTTGGGCTTCCTTTGGGCTTTCTTTGGGCTTCTTTGGAATTTCTTTGGGATTTCTTTGGGATTTCTTTCCCCTTTCTTTGGGCTTTCTTTGGGCTTTCTATGGGCTTTCTCTGGGCTTTCTTTGGGCTTTCTTTGGGCTTTCTTTGGGCTTCTTTCTCCTTTCTTTGGGCTTTCTTTGGGCTTTCTTTCCCCTTTCTTTGGGCTTTCTTTGGGCTTTCTTTCCCCTTTCTTTCCCCTTTCTTTGGGCTTTCTTTCCTCTTTCTTTGGGCTTTCTTTCCCCTTTCCTTGGGCTTTCTTTCCACTTTCTTTGGGCTTTCTTTCATCTTTCTTTGGGCTTTCTGGTGGCTTTCTTTCCCCTTTCTTTGGGCTTTCTTTCCCCTTTCTTTGGGCTTTCTTTGGGCTTTCTTTCCCCTTTCTTTGGGCTTTCTTTGGGCTTTCTTTGGGCTTTCTTTGGACTTTCTTTCCCCTTTCTTTGGGCATTCTTTGGGCTTTCTTTGGGCTTTCTTTCCCCTTTCTTTGGGCTTTCTTTCCCCTTCCTTTGGGCTTTCTTTGGGCTTTGTTTGGGCTTTCTTTGGGCTTTCTTTGGGCTTTCTTTCCCCTTTCTTTGGGTTTTCTTTTGGCTTTCTTTCCCCTTTCTTTAGGCTTTCTTTGGGCTTTCTTTGGGCTTTCTTTCCCCTTTTTTTTTTGCTTTCTTTGGGCTTTCTTTCCCCTTTCTTTGGACTTTCTTTGGGCTTTCTTTCCCCTTTCTTTGGGCTTTCTTTGGGCTTTCTTTGCGCTATCTTCCCCTTTCTTTCGCCTTTCTTTGGGCTTTCTTTGGGCTTTCTTTCCCCTTTCTTTGGGCTTTCTTTGGGCTTTCTTTGGGCTTTCTTTGGGCTTTCTTTCCCATTTCTTTGGGCTTTCTTTCCCCTTTCTTTGGGCTTTCTTTCCCCTTTCTTTGGGCTTTCTTTCCCCTTTCTTTGGGCTTTCTTTCCCCTTCCTTTGGGCTTTCTTTGGGCTTTCTTTGGGCTTTCTTTGGGCTTTCCTTCCCCTTTCTTTGGGCTTTCTTTGGGCTTTCTTTGGGCTTTCTATGGCCTTTCTATGGCCTTTCTCTGGGCTTTCTTTGGGCTTTCTTTGGGCTTTCTTTGGGCTTTCTTTGGGCTTCTTTCCCCTTTCTTTGGACTTTCTTTGGGCTTTCTTTCCCCTTTCTTTGGGCTTTCTTTCCCCTTTCTTTGGGCTTTCTTTGGGCTTTCTTTGGGCTTTCTTTCCCCTTTCTTTCGGCATTCTTTGGGCTTTCTTTCCACTTTCTTTGGGCTTTCTTTGGGCTGTCTTTGGGCTTTCTTTCCCCTTTCTTTGGGCTTTCTTTGGGCTTTCTTTCCCCTTTCTTTGGGCTTTCTTTGGGCTTTCTTTCCCCTTTCTTTGGGCTTTCTTTCCCCTTTCTTTTGGCTTTCATTGGGCTTTCTTTGGGCCTCTTTCCCCTTTCTTTGGGTATTCTTTGGGCTTTCTTTCTCCCTTCTTTGGGCTTTCTTTGGGCTTTCTTTGTGCTTTCTTTCCCATTTCTTTGGGCTTTCTTTTGGGATTTCTTTCCCCTTTCTTTAGGCTTTCTTTGGGATTTCTTTGGGCTTTCTTTGGGCTTTCTTTGGGCTTTCTTTCCCCTTTCTTTGGGCTTTCTTTCCCCTTTCTTTGGACTTTCTTTGGGCTTTCTTTCCCCTTTCTTTGGGCTTTCTTTGGGCTATCTTCCCCTTTCTTTCCCGTTTCTTTGGGCTTTCTTTGGGCTTTCTTTCCCCTTTCTTTGGGCTTTCTTTTGGCTTTCTTTGGGCTTTCTTTGGGCTTTATTTCCCCTTTCTTTGGGCTTTCTTTCCCCTTTCTTTGGGCTTTCTATCCCCTTTCTTTGGGCTTTCTTTCCCCTTTCTTTGGGCTTTCTTTCCCCTTTCTTTGGGCTTTCTTTGGGCTTTCTTTGGGCTTTCTTTCCCCTTTCTTGGGCTTTCTTTCCCATTTCTTTGGGCTTTCTTTCCCCTTTCTTTGGGATTTCTTTCTCCTTTCTTTCCCCTTTCTTTGGGCTTTCTTTGGGCTTTCTTTGGGCTTTCTTTGGGCTTTCTTTGGGCTTTCTTTGGGCTTTCTTTCCCCTTTCTTTGGGCTTTCTTTGGGCTTTCTTTGGGCTTTCCTTGGGCTTCCTTTGGGCTTTCTTTGGGCTTCTTTGGAATTTCTTTGGGATTTCTTTGGGATTTCTTTCCCCTTTCTTTGGGCTTTCTTCCCCTTTCGTGGGGCTTTCTTTGGCCTTTCTTTGGGCTTTCTTTGGGCTTTCTATGGGCTTTCTCTGGGCTTTCTTTGGGCTTTCTTTGGGCTTTCTTTGGCTTTCCTTGGGCTTCCTTTGGGCTTTCTTTGGGCTTTCTTTGGAATTTCTTTGGGATTTCTTTGGGATTTCTTTCCCCTTTCTTTGGGCTTTCTTTCCCCTTTCTTTGGCCTTTCTTTCCCCTTTCTTTGGGCTTTCTTTGGGCTTTCTTTGGGCTTTCTTTCCCCTTTCTTTCCCCTTTCTTTGGGCTTTCTTTCCCCTTTCTTTGGGCTTTCTTTGGGCTTTCTTTCTCCTTTATTTTCCCTTTCTTTGGGCTTTCTTTCCCCTTTCTTTGGCTTTCTTTCCCCTTTCTTGGGGCTTTCTTTGGGCTTTCTTTGGGCTTTCTTTCCCCTTTCTTTGGGCTTTCTTTCCCCTTTCTTTGGGCTTTCTTTGGGCTTTCTTTGGGCTTTCCTTCCCCTTTCTTTGGGCTTTCTTTGGGCTTTCTTTGGGCTTTCTATGGGCTTTCTCTGGGCTTTCTTTGGGCTTTCTTTGGGCTTTCTTTGGGCTTCTTTCTCCTTTCTTTGGGCTTTCTTTGGGCTTTCTTTCCCCTTTCTTTGGGCTTTCTTTGGGCTTTCTTTGGCTTTCTTTCCCCTTTCTTTGGGCTTTCTTTCCCCTTTCTTTGGGCTTTCTTTCCCCTTTCCTTGGGCTTTCTTTCCACTTTCTTTGGGCTTTCTTTGGGCTTTCTTTCCCCTTTCTTTGGGCTTTCTTTGGGCTTTCTTTGTGCTTTCTTTGGACTTTCTTTCCCCTTTCTTTGGGCATTCTTTGGGCTTTCTTTGGGCTTTCTTTCCCCTTTCTTTGGGCTTTCTTTGGGCTTTCTTTGAGCTTCCTTTGGGCTTACTTTGGGCTTTCTTTGGGCTTTCTTTCGGCTTTCTTTGGGCTTTCTTTCCCCTTTCTTTGGGCTTTCTTTCCCCTTTCTTTGGGCTTTCTTTGGGCTTTGTTTGGACTTTCTTTGGGCTTTCTTTACCCTTTCTTTGGGCTTTCTTTGGGCTTTCTTTCCCGTTTCTTTGGGCTTTCTTTGGGCTTTCTTTGGGCTTTCTTTCCCCTTTCTTTGGGCTTTCTTTTGGCTTTCTTTCTCCTTTCTTTAGGCTTTCGTTGGGCTTTTTTGGGCTTTCTTTCCCCTTTCTTTGGGCTTTCTTTGGCCTTTCTTTCCCCTTTCTTTGGACTTTCTTTGGGCTTTCTTTCCACTTTCTTTGGGCTTTCTTTGGGCTATCTTCCCCTTTCTTTCCCCTTTCTTTGGGCTTTCTTTCCCCTTTCTTTGGGCTTTCTTTGGGCTTTCTTTGGGCTTTCTTTCCCCTTTCTTTGGGCTTTCTTTCCCCTTTCTTTGGGCTTTCTTTCCCCTTTCTTTGGGCTTTCTTTCCCTTTCATTCTGCTTTCTTTGGGCTTTCTTTGGCCTTTCTTTCGGCTTTCCTTCCCCTTTCTTTGGGCTTTCTTTCCCCTTTCTTTGGCTTTCTTTCCCCTTTCTTTGGGCTTTCATTCCCCTTTCTTTGGGCTTTCTTTGGGCTTTCTTTGGGCTGTGTTTGGGCTCTCTTTGGGCTTTCTTTGGGCTTTCTTTCCCCTTTCTTTGGGCTTTCTTTCCCCTTTCTTTGGGCTTTCCTTGGGCTTCCTTTGGCTTTCTTTGGGCTTTCTTTGGGCTTTCTTTGGGATTACTTTGGGATTTCTTTGGGCTTTCTTTCCCCTTTCTTTGGGCTTTCTTTCCCCTTTCTTTTGGCTTTCTTTGCCCTTTCTTTGGGCTTTCTTTCCCCTTTCTTTGGGCTTTCTTTGGGCTTTCTTTCCCCTTTCCTTGGGCTTTCTTTGGGCTTTCTTTGAAATTTCCTTGGGCTTTCTTTCCCCTTTCTTTGGGCTTTCTTTCCCCTTTCTTGTGGCTTTCTTTGGGCTTTCTTTGGGCTTTCTTTCCCCTTTCTTTGGGCTTTCTTTCCCCTTTCTTTGGGCTTTCTTTCCCCTTTCTTTGGGCTTTCTTTGGGCTTTCTATGGGCTTTCTCTGGGCTTTCTTGGGCTTTATTTGGGCTTTCTTTGGGCTTTCTTTCCCCTTTCTTTGGGCTTTCTTTCCCCTTTCTTTGGGCTTTCTTTGGGCTTTCTTTCCCCTTTCTTTGGGCTTTCTTTCCCCTTTCTTTGTGCTTTCTTTCCCCTTTCTTTGGGCTTTCTTTCCTCTTTCTTTGGGGTTTCTTTGGGCTTTCTTTCCCCTTTCTTTGGGCTTTCTTTCCCCTTTCTTTGGGCTTTCTTTGGGCTTTCCTTACCCTTTCTTTCCCCTTTCTTTGGGCTTTCTTTGGGCTTTCTTTCCCCTTTCTTTGGGCTTTCTTTGGGCTTTCTTTCCCTTTTCCTTGGGCTTTCTTTGGGCTTTCTTTCCCCTTTGTTTGGGCTTTCTTTGGGCTTTCTTTGGGCTTTCTTTGGGCTTTCTTTGGGCTTTCCTTGGGCTTTCTTTGGGCTTTTTTTGGCCTTTCTTTGGGCTTTCTTTCCCCTTTCTTTGGGCTTTCTTTGGGCTTTCTTTCGGCTTTCTTTCCCCTTTCTTTGGGCTTTCTTTCCCCTTTCTTTGGGCTTTCTTTGGGCTTTCTTTCCCCTTTCTTTGGGCTTTCTTTGGGCTTTCTTTCCCCTTTCTTTGGGCTTTCTTTGGGCTTTCTTTCCCCTTTCTTTGGGCTTTCTTTGGGCTTTCTTTGGGCTTTCTTTCCCCTTTCTTTGGGCTTTCTTTGGGCTTTCTTTCCCTTTTCCTTGGGCTTTCTTTGGGCTTTCTTTCCCCTTTCTTTAGGCTTTCTTTGGGCTTTCTTTGGGCTTTCTTTCCCCTTTCTTTGGGCTTTCTTTGGGCTTTCTTTCCCCTTTCTTTGGACTTTCTTTGGGCTTTCTTTCCCCTTTCTTTGGGCTTTCTTTGGGCTATCTTCCCCTTTCTTTCCCCTTTCTTTGGGCTTTCTTTGGGCTTTCTTTCCCCTTTCTTTGGGCTTTCTTTGGGCTTTCTTTGGGCTTTCTTTCCCCTTTCTTTGGGCTTTCTTTCCCCTTTCTTTGGGCTTTCTTTCCCCTTTCTTTGGGCTTTCTTTCCCGTTTCTTTGGGCTTTCTTTCCCCTTTCCTTGAGCTTTCTTTCCACTTTCTTTGGGATTTCTTTCCCCTTTCTTTGGGCTTTCTTTCCCCTTTCTTTCCCCTTTATTTGGGCTTTCTTTGGGCTTTCTTTGGGCTGTCTTTGGGCTTTCTTTGGGCTTTCTTTCCCCTGTCTTTGGGCTTTCTTAACCCTTTCTTTCCCCTTTCTTTGGGCTTTCCTTGGTCTTCCTTTGGGCTTTCTTTGGGCTTTCTCTCCCATTTCTTTGGGCTTTCTTTCCCTTTTCTCTGGGCTTTCTTTCCCCTTTCTTTGGGCTTTCTTTCCCCTTTCTTTGGGCTTTCTTTGGGCTTTCTTTCCCCTTTCTTTGGGCTTTCTTTCCCCTTTCTTTGGGCTTTCTTTGGGCTTTCTTTCTCCTTTATTTTCCCTTTCTTTGGGCTTTCTTTCCCCTTTCTTTGGGCTTTCTTTGGGCTTTCTTTCCCCTTTCCTTGGGCTTTCTTTGGGCTTTCTTTGAAATTTCCTTGGGCTTTCTTTCCCCTTTCTTTGGGCTTTCTTTCCCCTTTGTTTGGGCTTTCTTTGGGCTTTCTTTTCCCCTTTCTTTGGGCTTTCTGTCCCCTTTCTTTCTGCTTTCTTTCCCCTTTCTTTGGGGTTTCTTTGGCCTTTCTTTCCCCTTTGTTTGGGCTTTCTTTGGGCTTTCTTTCCCATTTCCTTGGGCTTTCTTTGGACTTTCTTTGGGCTTTCTTTGGGCTTTCTTTGGGCTTTCTTTGGGCTTTCTTTGGGCTTTCTTTCCCCTTTCTTTGGGCTTTCTTTCCCCTTTCTTTGGGCTTTCTTTACCTTTCTTTGGGCGTTCTTTGGGCTTTCTTTCTCCTTTCTTTGGGCTTTCTTTCCCCTTTCTTGTGGCTTTCTTTGGGCTTTCTTTGGGCTTTCTTTCCCCTTTCTTTGGGCTTTCTTTCCCCTTTCTTTGGGCTTTCTTTGGCCTTTCTTTGGCCTTTCTTTCCCCTTTCTTTTGGCTTTCTTTGCCCTTTCTTTGGGCTTTCTTTCCCCTTTCTTTGGGCATTCTTTTGCCCTTTCTTAGGGCTTACTTTCCCCTTTCTTTGGGCTTTCTTTGGGCTTTCTTTCTCTTCCTTTGGGCTTTCTTTCCACTTTCTTTGGGCTTTCTTTCCCCTTTCTTTGGGCTTCTTTCTCCTTTCTTTGGGCTTTCTTTGGGCTTTCTTTCCCCTTTCTTTGGGCTTTCTTTCCCCTTTCTTTGGGCTTTCTTTCCCCTTTCTTTTGGCTTTCTTTCTCATTTATTTTCCCTTTCTTTGGGCTTTCTTTCCCCTTTCTTTGGGCTTTCTTTCCCCTTCCTTTGGGCTTTCTTTGGGCTTTGTTTGGGCTTTCTTTGGGCTTTCTTTGGGCTTTCTTTCCCCTTTCTTTGGGCTTTCTTTTGGCTTTCTTTCCCCTTTCTTTAGGCTTTCTTTGGGCTTTCTTTGGGCTTTCTTTCCCCTTTTTTTTTTGCTTTCTTTGGGCTTTCTTTCCCCTTTCTTTGGACTTTCTTTGGGCTTTCTTTCCCCTTTCTTTGGGCTTTCTTTGGGCTTTCTTTGGGCTATCTTCCCCTTTCTTTCGCCTTTCTTTGGGCTTTCTTTGGGCTTTCTTTCCCCTTTCTTTGGGCTTTCTTTGGGCTTTCTTTGGGCTTTCTTTGGGCTTTCTTTCCCATTTCTTTGGGCTTTCTTTCCCCTTTCTTTGGGCTTTCTTTCCCCTTTCTTTGGGCTTTCTTTCCCCTTTCTTTGGGCTTTCTTTCCCCTTCCTTTGGGCTTTCTTTGGGCTTTCTTTGGGCTTTCTTTGGGCTTTCCTTCCCCTTTCTTTGGGCTTTCTTTGGGCTTTCTTTGGGCTTTCTATGGCCTTTCTATGGCCTTTCTCTGGGCTTTCTTTGGGCTTTCTTTGGGCTTTCTTTGGGCTTTCTTTGGGCTTCTTTCCCCTTTCTTTGGACTTTCTTTGGGCTTTCTTTCCCCTTCTTTGGGCTTTCTTTCCCCTTTCTTTGGGCTTTCTTTGGGCTTTCTTTGGGCTTTCTTTCCCCTTTCTTTCGGCATTCTTTGGGCTTTCTTTCCACTTTCTTTGGGCTTTCTTTGGGCTGTCTTTGGGCTTTCTTTGGGCTTTCTTTGGGCTTTCTTTGGGCTTTCTTTCCCCTTTCTTTGGGCTTTCTTTGGGCTTTCTTTCCCCTTTCTTTGGGCTTTCTTTCCCCTTTCTTTTGGCTTTCATTGGGCTTTCTTTGGGCCTCTTTCCCCTTTCTTTGGGTATTCTTTGGGCTTTCTTTCCCCCTTCTTTGGGCTTTCTTTGGGCTTTCTTTGTGCTTTCTTTCCCATTTCTTTGGGCTTTCTTTTGGGCTTTCTTTCCCCTTTCTTTAGGCTTTCTTTGGGATTTCTTTGGGCTTTCTTTGGCTTTCTTTGGGCTTTCTTTCCCCTTTCTTTGGGCTTTCTTTCCCCTTTCTTTGGACTTTCTTTGGGCTTTCTTTCCCCTTTCTTTGGGCTTTCTTTGGGCTATCTTCCCCTTTCTTTCCCGTTTCTTTGGGCTTTCTTTGGGCTTTCTTTCCACTTTCTTTGGGCTTTCTTTTGGCTTTCTTTGGGCTTTCTTTGGGCTTTATTTCCCCTTTCTTTGGGCTTTCTTTCCCCTTTCTTTGGGCTTTCTATCCCCTTTCTTTGGGCTTTCTATCCCCTTTCTTTGGGCTTTCTTTCCCCTTTCTTTGGGCTTTCTTTCCCCTTTCTTTGGGCTTTCTTTGGGCTTTCTTTGGGCTTTCTTTCCCCTTTCTTTGGGCTTTCTTTCCCATTTCTTTGGGCTTTCTTTCCCCTTTCTTTGGGATTTCTTTCTCCTTTCTTTCCCCTTTCTTTGGGCTTTCTTTGGGCTTTCTTTGGGCTTTCTTTGGGCTTTCTTTGGGCTTTCTTTGGGCTTTCTTTCCCCTTTCTTTGGGCTTTCTTTGGGCTTTCTTTGGGCTTTCCTTGGGCTTCCTTTGGGCTTTCTTTGGGCTTCTTTGGAATTTCTTTGGGATTTCTTTGGGATTTCTTTCCCCTTTCTTTGGGCTTTCTTCCCCTTTCGTGGGGCTTTCTTTGGCCTTTCTTTGGGCTTTCTTTGGGCTTTCTATGGGCTTTCTCTGGGCTTTCTTTGGGCTTTCTTTGGGCTTTCTTTGGGCTTTCCTTGGGCTTCCTTTGGGCTTTCTTTGGGCTTTCTTTGGAATTTCTTTGGGATTTCTTTGGGATTTCTTTCCCCTTTCTTTGGGCTTTCTTTCCCCTTTCTTTGGCCTTTCTTTCCCCTTTCTTTGGGCTTTCTTTGGGCTTTCTTTGGGCTTTCTTTCCCCTTTCTTTCCCCTTTCTTTGGGCTTTCTTTCCCCTTTCTTTGGGCTTTCTTTGGGCTTTCTTTCTCCTTTATTTTCCCTTTCTTTGGGCTTTCTTTCCCCTTTCTTTGGGCTTTCTTTCCCCTTTCTTGGGGCTTTCTTTGGGCTTTCTTTGGGCTTTCTTTCCCCTTTCTTTGGGCTTTCTTTCCCCTTTCTTTGGGCTTTCTTTGGGCTTTCTTTGGGCTTTCCTTCCCCTTTCTTTGGGCTTTCTTTGGGCTTTCTTGGGCTTTCTATGGGCTTTCTCTGGGCTTTCTTTGGGCTTTCTTTGGGCTTTCTTTGGGCTTCTTTCTCCTTTCTTTGGGCTTTCTTTGGGCTTTCTTTCCCCTTTCTTTGGGCTTTCTTTGGGCTTTCTTTGGGCTTTCTTTCCCCTTTCTTTGGGCTTTCTTTCCCCTTTCTTTGGGCTTTCTTTCCCCTTTCCTTGGGCTTTCTTTCCACTTTCTTTGGGCTTTCTTTGGGCTTTCTTTCCCCTTTCTTTGGGCTTTCTTTGGGCTTTCTTTGTGCTTTCTTTGGACTTTCTTTCCCCTTTCTTTGGGCATTCTTTGGCTTTCTTTGGGCTTTCTTTCCCCTTTCTTTGGGCTTTCTTTGGGCTTTCTTTGAGCTTCCTTTGGGCTTACTTTGGGCTTTCTTTGGGCTTTCTTTCGGCTTTCTTTGGGCTTTCTTTCCCCTTTCTTTGGGCTTTCTTTCCCCTTTCTTTGGGCTTTCTTTGGGCTTTGTTTGGACTTTCTTTGGGCTTTCTTTACCCTTTCTTTGGGCTTTCTTTTGGCTTTCTTTCCCGTTTCTTTGGGCTTTCTTTGGGCTTTCTTTGGGCTTTCTTTCCCCTTTCTTTGGGCTTTCTTTTGGCTTTCTTTCTCCTTTCTTTAGGCTTTCGTTGGGCTTTTTTGGGCTTTCTTTCCCCTTTCTTTGGGCTTTCTTTGGCCTTTCTTTCCCCTTTCTTTGGACTTTCTTTGGGCTTTCTTTCCACTTTCTTTGGGCTTTCTTTGGGCTATCTTCCCCTTTCTTTCCCCTTTCTTTGGGCTTTCTTTCCCCTTTCTTTGGGCTTTCTTTGGGCTTTCTTTGGGCTTTCTTTCCCCTTTCTTTGGGCTTTCTTTCCCCTTTCTTTGGGCTTTCTTTCCCCTTTCTTTGGGCTTTCTTTCCCTTTCATTCTGCTTTCTTTGGGCTTTCTTTGGCCTTTCTTTCGGCTTTCCTTCCCCTTTCTTTGGGCTTTCTTTCCCCTTTCTTTGGCTTTCTTTCCCCTTTCTTTGGGCTTTCATTCCCCTTTCTTTGGGCTTTCTTTGGGCTTTCTTTGGGCTGTGTTTGGGCTCTCTTTGGGCTTTCTTTGGGCTTTCTTTCCCCTTTCTTTGGGCTTTCTTTCCCCTTTCTTTGGGCTTTCCTTGGGCTTCCTTTGGGCTTTCTTTGGGCTTTCTTTGGGCTTTCTTTGGATTACTTTGGGATTTCTTTGGGCTTTCTTTCCCCTTTCTTTGGGCTTTCTTTCCCCTTTCTTTTGGCTTTCTTTGCCCTTTCTTTGGGCTTTCTTTCCCCTTTCTTTGGGCTTTCTTTGGGCTTTCTTTCCCCTTTCCTTGGGCTTTCTTTGGGCTTTCTTTGAAATTTCCTTGGGCTTTCTTTCCCCTTTCTTTGGGCTTTCTTTCCCCTTTCTTGTGGCTTTCTTTGGGCTTTCTTTGGGCTTTCTTTCCCCTTTCTTTGGGCTTTCTTTCCCCTTTCTTTGGGCTTTCTTTCCCCTTTCTTTGGGCTTTCTTTGGGCTTTCTATGGGCTTTCTCTGGGCTTTCTTTGGGCTTTATTTGGGCTTTCTTTGGGCTTTCTTTCCCCTTTCTTTGGCTTTCTTTCCCCTTTCTTTGGGCTTTCTTTGGGCTTTCTTTCCCCTTTCTTTGGGCTTTCTTTCCCCTTTCTTTGTGCTTTCTTTCCCCTTTCTTTGGGCTTTCTTTCCTCTTTCTTTGGGGTTTCTTTGGGCTTTCTTTCCCCTTTCTTTGGGCTTTCTTTCCCTTTCTTTGGGCTTTCCTTACCCTTTCTTTCCCCTTTCTTTGGGCTTTCTTTGGGCTTTCTTTCCCCTTTCTTTGGGCTTTCTTTGGGCTTTCTTTCCCTTTTCCTTGGGCTTTCTTTGGGCTTTCTTTCCCCTTTGTTTGGGCTTTCTTTGGGCTTTCTTTGGGCTTTCTTTGGGCTTTCTTTGGGCTTTCCTTGGGCTTTCTTTGGGCTTTTTTTGGCCTTTCTTTGGGCTTTCTTTCCCCTTTCTTTGGGCTTTCTTTGGCTTTCTTTCGGCTTTCTTTCCCCTTTCTTTGGGCTTTCTTTCCCCTTTCTTTGGGCTTTCTTTGGGCTTTCTTTCCCCTTTCTTTGGGCTTTCTTTGGGCTTTCTTTCCCCTTTCTTTGGGCTTTCTTTGGGCTTTCTTTCCCCTTTCTTTGGGCTTTCTTTGGGCTTTCTTTGGGCTTTCTTTCCCCTTTCTTTGGGCTTTCTTTGGGCTTTCTTTCCCTTTTCCTTGGGCTTTCTTTGGGCTTTCTTTGGCTTTCTTTAGGCTTTCTTTGGGCTTTCTTTGGGCTTTCTTTCCCCTTTCTTTGGGCTTTCTTTGGGCTTTCTTTCCCCTTTCTTTGGACTTTCTTTGGGCTTTCTTTCCCCTTTCTTTGGGCTTTCTTTGGGCTATCTTCCCCTTTCTTTCCCCTTTCTTTGGGCTTTCTTTGGGCTTTCTTTCCCCTTTCTTTGGGCTTTCTTTGGGCTTTCTTTGGGCTTTCTTTCCCCTTTCTTTGGGCTTTCTTTCCCCTTTCTTTGGGCTTTCTTTCCCCTTTCTTTGGGCTTTCTTTCCCGTTTCTTTGGGCTTTCTTTCCCCTTTCCTTGAGCTTTCTTTCCACTTTCTTTGGGATTTCTTTCCCCTTTCTTTGGGCTTTCTTTCCCCTTTCTTTCCCCTTTATTTGGGCTTTCTTTGGGCTTTCTTTGGCTGTCTTTGGGCTTTCTTTGGGCTTTCTTTCCCCTGTCTTTGGGCTTTCTTAACCCTTTCTTTCCCCTTTCTTTGGGCTTTCCTTGGGCTTCCTTTGGGCTTTCTTTGGGCTTTCTCTCCCATTTCTTTGGGCTTTCTTTCCCTTTTCTCTGGGCTTTCTTTCCCCTTTCTTTGGGCTTTCTTTCCCCTTTCTTTGGCTTTCTTTGGGCTTTCTTTCCCCTTTCTTTGGGCTTTCTTTCCCCTTTCTTTGGGCTTTCTTTGGGCTTTCTTTCTCCTTTATTTTCCCTTTCTTTGGGCTTTCTTTCCCCTTTCTTTGGGCTTTCTTTGGCTTTCTTTCCCCTTTCCTTGGGCTTTCTTTGGGCTTTCTTTGAAATTTCCTTGGCTTTCTTTCCCCTTTCTTTGGCTTTCTTTCCCCTTTGTTTGGGCTTTCTTTGGGCTTTCTTTTCCCTTTCTTTGGGCTTTCTGTCCCCTTTCTTTCTGCTTTCTTTCCCCTTTCTTTGGGGTTTCTTTGGCCTTTCTTTCCCCTTTGTTTGGGCTTTCTTTGGGCTTTCTTTCCCATTTCCTTGGGCTTTCTTTGGACTTTCTTTGGGCTTTCTTTGGGCTTTCTTTGGGCTTTCTTTGGGCTTTCTTTCCCCTTTCTTTGGGCTTTCTTTCCCTTTCTTTGGGCTTTCTTTACCCTTTCTTTGGGCGTTCTTTGGGCTTTCTTTCTCCTTTCTTTGGGCTTTCTTTCCCCTTTCTTGTGGCTTTCTTTGGGCTTTCTTTGGGCTTTCTTTCCCCTTTCTTTGGGCTTTCTTTCCCCTTTCTTTGGGCTTTCTTTGGCCTTTCTTTGGCCTTTCTTTCCCCTTTCTTTTGGCTTTCTTTGCCCTTTCTTTGGGCTTTCTTTCCCCTTTCTTTGGGCATTCTTTTGCCCTTTCTTAGGGCTTACTTTCCCCTTTCTTTGGGCTTTCTTTGGGCTTTCTTTCTCTTCCTTTGGGCTTTCTTTCCACTTTCTTTGGGCTTTCTTTCCCCTTTCTTTGGGCTTCTTTCTCCTTTCTTTGGGCTTTCTTTGGGCTTTCTTTCCCCTTTCTTTGGGCTTTCTTTCCCCTTTCTTTGGGCTTTCTTTCCCCTTTCTTTTGGCTTTCTTTCTCATTTATTTTCCCTTTCTTTGGGCTTTCTTTCCCCTTTCTTTGGGCTTTCTTTCCCCTTCCTTTGGGCTTTCTTTGGGCTTTGTTTGGGCTTTCTTTGGGCTTTCTTTGGGCTTTCTTTCCCCTTTCTTTGGGCTTTCTTTTGGCTTTCTTTCCCCTTTCTTTAGGCTTTCTTTGGGCTTTCTTTGGGCTTTCTTTCCCCTTTTTTTTTTGCTTTCTTTGGGCTTTCTTTCCCCTTTCTTTGGACTTTCTTTGGGCTTTCTTTCCCCTTTCTTTGGGCTTTCTTTGGGCTTTCTTTGGGCTATCTTCCCCTTTCTTTCGCCTTTCTTTGGGCTTTCTTTGGGCTTTCTTTCCCCTTTCTTTGGGCTTTCTTTGGGCTTTCTTTGGGCTTTCTTTGGGCTTTCTTTCCCATTTCTTTGGGCTTTCTTTCCCCTTTCTTTGGGCTTTCTTTCCCCTTTCTTTGGGCTTTCTTTCCCCTTTCTTTGGGCTTTCTTTCCCCTTCCTTTGGGCTTTCTTTGGGCTTTCTTTGGGCTTTCTTTGGGCTTTCCTTCCCCTTTCTTTGGGCTTTCTTTGGGCTTTCTTTGGGCTTTCTATGGCCTTTCTATGGCCTTTCTCTGGGCCTCTGGGCTTTCTTTGGGCTTTCTTTGGGCTTTCTTTGGGCTTTCTTTGGGCTTCTTTCCCCTTTCTTTGGACTTTCTTTGGGCTTTCTTTCCCCTTTCTTTGGGCTTTCTTTCCCCTTTCTTTGGGCTTTCTTTGGGCTTTCTTTCCCCTTTCTTTCGGCATTCTTTGGGCTTTCTTTCCACTTTCTTTGGGCTTTCTTTGGGCTGTCTTTGGGCTTTCTTTGGGCTTTCTTTGGGCTTTCTTTGGGCTTTCTTTCCCCTTTCTTTGGGCTTTCTTTGGGCTTTCTTTGGGCTTTCTTTCCCCTTTCTTTGGGCTTTCTTTCCCCTTTCTTTTGGCTTTCATTGGGCTTTCTTTGGGCCTCTTTCCCCTTTCTTTGGGTATTCTTTGGGCTTTCTTTCCCCCTTCTTTGGGCTTTCTTTGGGCTTTCTTTGTGCTTTCTTTCCCATTTCTTTGGGCTTTCTTTTGGGCTTTCTTTCCCCTTTCTTTAGGCTTTCTTTGGGATTTCTTTGGGCTTTCTTTGGGCTTTCTTTGGGCTTTCTTTCCCTTTCTTTGGGCTTTCTTTCCCCTTTCTTTGGACTTTCTTGGGCTTTCTTTCCCCTTTCTTTGGGCTTTCTTTGGGCTATCTTCCCCTTTCTTTCCCGTTTCTTTGGGCTTTCTTTGGGCTTTCTTTCCACTTTCTTTGGGCTTTCTTTTGGCTTTCTTTGGGCTTTCTTTGGGCTTTATTTCCCCTTTCTTTGGGCTTTCTTTCCCCTTTCTTTGGGCTTTCTATCCCCTTTCTTTGGGCTTTCTTTCCCCTTTCTTGGGCTTTCTTTCCCCTTTCTTTGGGCTTTCTTTGGGCTTTCTTTGGGCTTTCTTTCCCCTTTCTTTGGGCTTTCTTTCCCATTTCTTTGGGCTTTCTTTCCCCTTTCTTTGGGATTTCTTTCTCCTTTCTTTCCCCTTTCTTTGGGCTTTCTTTGGGCTTTCTTTGGGCTTTCTTAGGGCTTTCTTTGGGCTTTCTTTCCCCTTTCTTTGGGCTTTCTTTGGGCTTTCTTTGGGCTTTCCTTGGGCTTCCTTTGGGCTTTCTTTGGGCTTCTTTGGAATTTCTTTGGGATTTCTTTGGGATTTCTTTCCCCTTTCTTTGGGCTTTCTTCCCCTTTCGTGGGGCTTTCTTTGGCCTTTCTTTGGGTTTTCTTTGGGCTTTCTATGGGCTTTCTCTGGGCTTTCTTTGGGCTTTCTTTGGGCTTTCCTTCCCCTTTCTTTGGGCTTTCTTTGGGCTTTCTTTGGGCTTTCTATGGGCTTTCTCTGGGCTTTCTTTGGGCTTTCTTTGGGCTTTCTTTGGGCTTCTTTCTCCTTTCTTTGGGCTTTCTTTGGGCTTTCTTTCCCCTTTCTTTGGGCTTTCTTTGGGCTTTCTTTCCCCTTTCTTTCCCCTTTCTTTGGGCTTTCTTTCCTCTTTCTTTGGGCTTTCTTTCCCCTTTCCTTGGGCTTTCTTTCCACTTTCTTTGGGCTTTCTTTCATCTTTCTTTGGGCTTTCTGGTGGCTTTCTTTCCCCTTTCTTTGGGCTTTCTTTCCCCTTTCTTTGGGCTTTCTTTGGGCTTTCTTTCCCCTTTCTTTGGGCTTTCTTTGGGCTTTCTTTGTGCTTTCTTTGGACTTTCTTTCCCCTTTCTTTGGGCATTCTTTGGGCTTTCTTTGGGCTTTCTTTCCCCTTTCTTTGGGCTTTCTTTGGGCTTTCTTTGAGCTTCCTTTGGGCTTACTTTGGGCTTTCTTTGGGCTTTCTTTCGGCTTTCTTTGGGCTTTCTTTCCCCTTTCTTTGGGCTTTCTTTCCCCTTTCTTTGGGCTTTCTTTGGGCTTTGTTTGGACTTTCTTTGGGCTTTCTTTACCCTTTCTTTGGGCTTTCTTTGGGCTTTCTTTCCCGTTTCTTTGGGCTTTCTTTGGGCTTTCTTTGGGCTTTCTTTCCCCTTTCTTTGGGCTTTCTTTTGGCTTTCTTTCTCCTTTCTTTAGGCTTTCGTTGGGCTTTTTTGGGCTTTCTTTCCCCTTTCTTTGGCTTTCTTTGGCCTTTCTTTCCCCTTTCTTTGGACTTTCTTTGGGCTTTCTTTCCCCTTTCTTTGGGCTTTCTTTGGGCTATCTTCCCCTTTCTTTCCCCTTTCTTTGGGCTTTCTTTCCCCTTTCTTTGGGCTTTCTTTCCCCTTTCTTTGGGCTTTCTTTCCCCTTTCTTTGGGCTTTCTTTCCCCTTTCTTTGGGCTTTCTTTCCCTTTCATTCTGCTTTCTTTGGGCTTTCTTTGGCCTTTCTTTCGGCTTTCCTTCCCCTTTCTTTGGGCTTTCTTTCCCCTTTCTTTGGCTTTCTTTCCCCTTTCTTTGGGCTTTCATTCCCCTTTCTTTGGGCTTTCTTTGGGCTTTCTTTGGGCTGTGTTTGGGCTCTCTTTGGGCTTTCTTTGGGCTTTCTTTGGGCTTTCTTTCCCCTTTCTTTGGGCTTTCTTTCCCCTTTCTTTGGGCTTTCCTTGGGCTTCCTTTGGGCTTTCTTTGGGCTTTCTTTGGGCTTTCTTTGGGATTACTTTGGGATTTCTTTGGGCTTTCTTTCCCCTTTCTTTGGGCTTTCTTTCCCCTTTCTTTTGGCTTTCTTTGCCCTTTCTTTGGGCTTTCTTTCCCTTTCTTTGGGCTTTCTTTGGGCTTTCTTTCCCCTTTCCTTGGGCTTTCTTTGGCTTTCTTTGAAATTTCCTTGGGCTTTCTTTCCCCTTTCTTTGGGCTTTCTTTCCCCTTTCTTGTGGCTTTCTTTGGGCTTTCTTTGGGCTTTCTTTCCCCTTTCTTTGGGCTTTCCTTCCCCTTTCTTTGGGCTTTCTTTGGGCTTTCTTTGGGCTTTCTATGGCCTTTCTATGGCCTTTCTCTGGGCTTTCTTTGGGCTTTCTTTGGGCTTTCTTTGGGCTTTCTTTGGGCTTCTTTCCCCTTTCTTTGGACTTTCTTTGGGCTTTCTTTCCCCTTTCTTTGGGCTTTCTTTCCCCTTTCTTTGGGCTTTCTTTGGGCTTTCTTTGGGCTTTCTTTCCCCTTTCTTTCGGCATTCTTTGGGCTTTCTTTCCACTTTCTTTGGGCTTTCTTTGGGCTGTCTTTGGGCTTTCTTTGGGCTTTCTTTGGGCTTTCTTTGGGCTTTCTTTCCCCTTTCTTTGGGCTTTCTTTGGGCTTTCTTTCCCCTTTCTTTGGGCTTTCTTTCCCCTTTCTTTTGGCTTTCATTGGGCTTTCTTTGGGCCTCTTTCCCCTTTCTTTGGGTATTCTTTGGGCTTTCTTTCCCCCTTCTTTGGGCTTTCTTTGGGCTTTCTTTGTGCTTTCTTTCCCATTTCTTTGGGCTTTCTTTTGGGCTTTCTTTCCCCTTTCTTTAGGCTTTCTTTGGGATTTCTTTGGGCTTTCTTTGGGCTTTCTTTGGGCTTTCTTTCCCCTTTCTTTGGCTTTCTTTCCCCTTTCTTTGGACTTTCTTTGGGCTTTCTTTCCCCTTTCTTTGGGCTTTCTTTGGGCTTTCTTTCCCCTTTCTTTGGGCTTTCTTTCCCCTTTCTTTGGGCTTTCTTTCCCCTTTCTTTGTGCTTTCTTTCCCCTTTCTTTGGGCTTTCTTTCCTCTTTCTTTGGGCTTTCTTTGGGCTTTCTTTCCCCTTTCTTTGGGATTTCTTTCCCCTTTCTTTGGGCTTTCTTTGGGCTTTCTTTCCCCTTTCTTTGGGCTTTCTTTGGGCTTTCTTTCCCCTTTCTTTGGGCTTTCTTTCCCATTTCTTTGGGCTTTCTTTCCCCTTTCTTTGGGATTTCTTTCTCCTTTCTTTCCCCTTTCTTTGGGCTTTCTTTGGGCTTTCTTTGGGCTTTCTTTGGGCTTTCTTTGGGCTTTCTTTCCCCTTTCTTTGGGCTTTCTTGGGCTTTCTTTGGGCTTTCCTTGGGCTTCCTTTGGGCTTTCTTTGGGCTTCTTTGGAATTTCTTTGGGATTTCTTTGGGATTTCTTTCCCCTTTCTTTGGGCTTTCTTCCCCTTTCGTGGGGCTTTCTTTGGCCTTTCTTTGGGCTTTCTTTGGGCTTTCTATGGGCTTTCTCTGGGCTTTCTTTGGGCTTTCTTTGGGCTTTCCTTCCCCTTTCTTTGGGCTTTCTTTGGGCTTTCTTTGGGCTTTCTATGGGCTTTCTCTGGGCTTTCTTTGGGCTTTCTTTGGGCTTTCTTTGGGCTTCTTTCTCCTTTCTTTGGGCTTTCTTTGGGCTTTCTTTCCCCTTTCTTTGGGCTTTCTTTGGGCTTTCTTTCCCCTTTCTTTCCCCTTTCTTTGGGCTTTCTTTCCTCTTTCTTTGGGCTTTCTTTCCCCTTTCCTTGGGCTTTCTTTCCACTTTCTTTGGGCTTTCTTTCATCTTTCTTTGGGCTTTCTGGTGGCTTTCTTTCCCCTTTCTTTGGGCTTTCTTTCCCCTTTCTTTGGGCTTTCTTTGGGCTTTCTTTCCCCTTTCTTTGGGCTTTCTTTGGGCTTTCTTTGTGCTTTCTTTGGACTTTCTTTCCCCTTTCTTTGGGCATTCTTTGGGCTTTCTTTGGGCTTTCTTTCCCCTTTCTTTGGGCTTTCTTTGGGCTTTCTTTGAGCTTCCTTTGGGCTTACCTTGGGCTTTCTTTGGGCTTTCTTTCGGCTTTCTTTGGGCTTTCTTTCCCCTTTCTTTGGGCTTTCTTTCCCCTTTCTTTGGGCTTTCTTTGGGCTTTGTTTGGACTTTCTTTGGGCTTTCTTTACCCTTTCTTTGGGCTTTCTTTGGGCTTTCTTTCCCGTTTCTTTGGGCTTTCTTTGGGCTTTCTTTGGGCTTTCTTTCCCCTTTCTTTGGGCTTTCTTTTGGCTTTCTTTCTCCTTTCTTTAGGCTTTCGTTGGGCTTTTTTGGGCTTTCTTTCCCTTTCTTTGGCTTTCTTTGGCCTTTCTTTCCTCTTTCTTTGGACTTTCTTTGGGCTTTCTTTCCCCTTTCTTTGGGCTTTCTTTGGGCTATCTTCCCCTTTCTTTCCCCTTTCTTTGGGCTTTCTTTCCCCTTTCTTTGGGCTTTCTTTGGGCTTTCTTTGGGCTTTCTTTCCCCTTTCTTTGGTCTTTCTTTCCCCTTTCTTTGGGCTTTCTTTCCCCTTTCTTTGGGCTTTCTTTCCCTTTCATTCTGCTTTCTTTGGGCTTTCTTTGGCCTTTCTTTCGGCTTTCCTTCCCTTTCTTTGGGCTTTCTTTCCCCTTTCTTTGGCTTTCTTTCCCCTTTCTTTGGGCTTTCATTCCCCTTTCTTTGGGCTTTCTTTGGGCTTTCTTTGGGCTGTGTTTGGGCTCTCTTTGGGCTTTCTTTGGGCTTTCTTTGGGCTTTCTTTCCCCTTTCTTTGGGCTTTCTTTCCCCTTTCTTTGGGCTTTCCTTGGGCTTCCTTTGGGCTTTCTTTGGGCTTTCTTTGGGCTTTCTTTGGGATTACTTTGGGATTTCTTTGGGCTTTCTTTCCCCTTTCTTTAGGCTTTCTTTCCCCTTTCTTTTGGCTTTCTTTGCCCTTTCTTTGGGCTTTCTTTCCCCTTTCTTTGGGCTTTCTTTGGGCTTTCTTTCCCCTTTCCTTGGGCTTTCTTTGGGCTTTCTTTGAAATTTCCTTGGGCTTTCTTTCCCCTTTCTTGTGGCTTTCTTTGGGCTTTCTTTGGGCTTTCTTTCCCCTTTCTTTGGGCTTTCTTTCCCCTTTCTTTGGGCTTTCTTTCCCCTTTCTTTGGGCTTTCTTTGGGCTTTCTATGGGCTTTCTCTGGGCTTTCTTTGGGCTTTATTTGGGCTTTCTTTGGGCTTTCTTTCCCCTTTCTTTGGGCTTTCTTTCCCCTTTCTTTGGGCTTTCTTTCCCCTTTCTTTGGGCTTTCTTTGGGCTTTCTTTGGGCTTTCTTTCCCCTTTCTTTGGGCTTTCTTTCCCCTTTCTTTGTGCTTTCTTTCCCCTTTCTTTGGGCTTTCTTTCCTCTTTCTTTGGGGTTTCTTTGGGCTTTCTTTCCCCTTTCTTTGGGCTTTCTTTCCCCTTTCTTTGGGCTTTCCTTACCCTTTCTTTCCCCTTTCTTTGGGCTTTCTTTGGGCTTTCTTTCCCCTTTCTTTGGGCTTTCTTTGGGCTTTCTTTCCCTTTTCCTTGGGCTTTCTTTGGGCTTTCTTTCCCCTTTGTTTGGGCTTTGTTTGGGCTTTCTTTGGGCTTTCTTTGGGCTTTCTTTGGCTTTCCTTGGGCTTTCTTTGGGCTTTTTTTGGCCTTTCTTTGGGCTTTCTTCCCCTTTCTTTGGGCTTTCTTTGGGCTTTCTTTCAGCTTTCTTTCCCCTTTCTTTGGGCTTTCTTTCCCCTTTCTTTGGGCTTTCTTTGGGCTTTCTTTCCCCTTTCTTTGGGCTTTCTTTGGGCTTTCTTTCCCCTTTCTTTAGGCTTTCTTTGGGCTTTCTTTGGGCTTTCTTTCCCCTTTCTTTGGGCTTTCTTTGGGCTTTCTTTCCCCTTTCTTTGGACTTTCTTTGGGCTTTCTTTCCCCTTTCTTTGGGCTTTCTTTGGGCTATCTTCCCCTTTCTTTCCCCTTTCTTTGGGCTTTCTTTGGGCTTTCTTTCCCCTTTCTTTGGGCTTTCTTTGGGCTTTCTTTGGGCTTTCTTTCCCCTTTCTTTGGGCTTTCTTTCCCCTTTCTTTGGGCTTTCTTTCCCCTTTCTTTGGGCTTTCTTTCCCGTTTCTTTGGGCTTTCTTTCCCCTTTCCTTGAGCTTTCTTTCCACTTTCTTTGGGATTTCTTTCCCCTTTCTTTGGGCTTTCTTTCCACTTTCTTTCCCCTTTATTTGGGCTTTCTTTGGGCTTTCTTTGGGCTGTCTTTGGGCTTTCTTTGGGCTTTCTTTCCCCTTTCTTTGGGCTTTCTTAACCCTTTCTTTCGCCTTTCTTTGGGCTTTCCTTGCGCTTCCTTTGGGCTTTCTTTGGGCTTTCTTTGGGCTATCTTTGGGATTTCTTTGGGATTTCTTTGGGCTTTCTTTCCCCTTTCTTTGGGCTTTCTTTCCCCTTTCTTGGGGCTTTCTTAGGGCTTTCTTTCCCCTTTCTTTCGGCTTTCTTTGCCCTTTCTTTGGGCTTTCTTTGCCATTTCTTTGGGCTTTCTTTGCCCTTTCTTTGGGCTTTCTTTCCCCTTTCTTTGGGCTTACTTTCCCCTTTCTTTGGGCTTTCTTTGGGCTTTCTCTCCCATTTCTTTGGGCTTTCTTTCCCTTTTCTTTTGGCTTTCTTTCCCCTTTCTTTGGGCTTTCTTTCCCCTTTCTTTGGGCTTTCTTTGGGCTTTCTTTCCCCTTTCTTTGGGCTTTCTTTCCCCTTTCTTTGGGCTTTCTTTAGGCTTTCTTTCTCCTTTATTTTCCCTTTCTTTGGGCTTTCTTTCCCCTTTCTTTGGGCTTTCTTTGGGCTTTCTTTGGGCTTTCTTTCACCTTTCTTTGGGCTTTCTTTCCCCTTTCCTTGGCTTTTTTGGGCTTTCTTTGGGATTTCTTTGGGATTTCATTGGGCTTTCTTTCCCCTCTATTTGGGCTTTCTTTCCCCTTTCTTGTGGCTTTCTTTGGGCTTTCTTTGGGCTTTCTTTGCCCTTTCTTTGGGCTTTCTTTGGCCTTTTTTGGGCTTTCTTGGGCTTTCGATGGGCTTTCTCTGGGCTTTCTTTGGGCTTTATTTGGGCTTTCTTTGGGCTTCTTTCCCCTTTCTTTGGGCTTTCTTTGGGCTTTCTTTCCCCTTTCTTTGGCCTTTCTTTCCTCTTTCTTTGGGCTTTCTTTGGGCTTTCTTTGGCCTTTCTTTGGGCTTTCTTCGGGCTTTCTTTCCCCTTTCTTTGGGCTTTCTTTCCCCTTTCTTTGGGCTTTCTTTCCCCTTCCTTTGGGCTTTCTTTGGGCTTTCTTTGGGCTTTCTTTGGGCTTTCTTTGGGCTTTCCTTCCCCTTTCTTTGGGCTTTCTTTGGGCTTTCTTTGGGCTTTCTATGGCCTTTCTATGGCCTTTCTCTGGGCTTTCTTTGGGCTTTCTTTGGGCTTTCTTTGGGCTTCTTTCCCCTTTCTTTGGTCTTTCTTTCCCCTTTCTTTGGGCTTTCTTTCCCCTTTCTTTGGGCTTTCTTTCCCCTTTCTTTGGGCTTTCTTTGGGATTTCTATGGGCTTTCTCTGGGCTTTCTTTGGGCTTTATTTGGGCTTTCTTTCCCCTTTCTTTGGGCTTTCTTTCCCCTTTCTTTGGGCTTTCTTTGGGCTTTCTTTCCCCTTTCTTTGGGCTTTCTTTCCCCTTTCTTTGGGCTTTCTTTGGGCTTTCTTTCCCCTTTCTTTGGGCTTTCTTTGGGCTTTCTTTCCCCTTTCTTTGGGCTTTCTTTGGGTTTTCTTTCCCTTTTCCTTGGGCTTTCTTTGGGCTTTCTTTCCCCTTTGTTTGGGCTTTCTTTGGGCTTTCTTTGGGCTTTCTTTGTGCTTTCTTTGGGCTTTCCTTGGGCTTTCTTTGGGCTTTTTTTGGGCTTTCTTTCCCCTTTCTTTGGGCTTTCTTTCCCCTTTCTTGTGGCTTTCTTGTGGCTTTCTTTGGGCTTTCTTTCCCCTTTCTTTGGGCTTTCTTTGGCCTTTCTTTGGGCTTTCTTTGGGCTTTCTATTGGCTTTCTCTGGGCTTTCTTTGGGCTTTATTTGGGCTTTCTTTGGGCTTCTTTCCCCTTTCTTTGGGCTTTCTTTTGGCTTTCTTTCCCCTTTCTTTGGGCTTTCTTTGGGCTTTCTTTGGGCTTTCCTTGGGCTTCCTTTGGGCTTTCTTTGGGCTTTCTTTGGAATTTCTTTGGGATTTCTTTGGGCTTTCTTTCCCCTTTCTTTGGGCTTTCTTTCCCCTTTCGTGGGGCTTTCTTTGGCCTTTCTTTGGGCTTTATTTGGGCTTTCTATGGGCTTTCTCTGGGCTTTCTTTGGGCTTTATTTGGGCTTTCTTTGGGCTTCTTTCCCCTTTCTTTGGGCTTTCTTTGGGCTTTCTTTCCCCTTTCTTTGGCCTTTCTTTCCCCTTTCTTTGGGCTTTCTTTGGGCTTTCTTTGGGCTTTCTTTGGGCATTCTTGGGCTTTCTTTGGGCTTTCTTTGGGATTTCTTTGGGCTGTCTTTGGGCTTTCCTTGGGCTTTCTTTGGGATTTCCTTTGGCTTTCTTTCCCCTTTCTTTGGGATTTCTTTGGGCTTTCTTTGGGATTTCCTTGGGCTTCCTTTGGGCTTTCTTTGGGCTTTCTTTGGGCTTTCTTTGGGCTTTCTTTGGGCTTTCTTTGGGCTTTCTTTCCCCTTTCTTTGGGCTTTCTTTCCCCTTTCTTGGGGCTTTCTTTGGGCTTTCTTTGGGCTTTCTTTCCCCTTTCTTTGGGCTTTCTTTCCCCTTTCTTTGGGCTTTCTTTGGGCTTTCTTTGGGCTTTCTTTGGGCTTTCCTTCCCCTTTCTTTGGGCTTTCTTTGGGCTTTCTTTGGGCTTTCTATGGGCTTTCTCTGGGCTTTCTTTGGGCATTCTTTGGGCTTTCTTTGGGCTTCTTTCTCCTTTCTTTGGGCTTTCTTTGGGCTTTCTTTCCCCTTTCTTTGGGCTTTCCTTGGGCTTTCTTTGGGCTTTCTTTCCCCTTTCTTTGGGCTTTCTTTCCCCTTTCTTTGGGCTTTCTTTCCCCTTTCTTTGGGCTTTCTTTCCCCTTTCCGTGGGCTTTCTTTCCACTTTATTTGGGCTTTCTTTCATCTTTCTTTGGGCTTTCTGGTGGCTTTCTTTCCCCTTTCTTTGGGCTTTCTTTCCGCTTTCTTTGGGCTTTCTTTGGGCTTTCTTTCCCCTTTCTTTGGGCTTTCTTTGGGCTTTCTTTGTGCTTTCTTTGGGCTTTCTTTCCCCTTTCTTTGGGCATTCTTTGGGCTTTCTTTGGGCTTTCTTTCCCCTTTCTTTGGGCTTTCTTTGGGCTTTCTTTGAGCTTCCTTTGGGCTTACTTTGGGCTTTCTTTGGGCTTTCTTTCGGCTTTCTTTGGGCTTTCTTTCCCCTTTCTTTGGGCTTTCTTTCCCCTTTCTTTGGGCTTTCTTTGGGCTTTCTTTGGGCTTTGTTTGGACTTTCTTTGGGCTTTCTTTACCCTTTCTTTGGGCTTTCTTTGGGCTTTCTTTCCCCTTTCTTTGGGCTTTCTTTGGGCTTTCTTTGGGCTTTCTTTGTTCTTTCTTTCCCCTTTCTTTGGGCTTTCTTTTGGCTTTCTTTCTCCTTTCTTTAGGCTTTCGTTGGGCTTTCTTTGGGCTTTCTTTCCCCTTTCTTTGGGCTTTCTTTGGCCTTTCTTTCCCCTTTCTTTGGACTTTCTTTGGGCTTTCTTTCCCCTTTCTTTGGGCTTTCTTTGCGCTATCTTCCCCTTCTTTCTTTCCCCTTTCTTTGGGCTTTCTTTCCCCTTTCTTTGGGCTTTCTTTGGGCTTTCTTTGGGCTTTCTTTCCCCTTTCTTTGGGCTTTCTTTCCCCTTTCTTTGGGCTTTCTTTCCCCTTTCTTTGGGCTTTCTTTCCTTTCATTCTGCTTTCTTTGGGCTTTCTTTCGCCTTTCTTTCGGCTTTCCTTCCCCTTTCTTTGGGCTTTCTTTCCCCTTTCTTTGGCTTTCTTTCCCCTTTCTTTGTTATTTCTTTCCCCTTTCTTTGGGCTTTCTTTCCCCTTTCTTTGGGCTTTCTTTCCCCTTTCTTTGGCTTTCTTTGGGCTGTGTTTGGTCTTTCTTTGGGCTTTCTTTGGGCTTTCTTTGGGCTTTCTTTGGCTTTCTTTCCCCTTTCTTTGGGCTTTCTTTGGGCTTTCTTTGGGCTTTCCTTGGGCTTCCTTTGGGCTTTCTTTGGGCTTTCTTTGGGCTTTCTTTGGGATTTCTTTGGGGATTCTTTGGGCTTTCTTTCCCCTTTTTTTGGGCTTTCTTTCCCCTTTCTTTTGGCTTTCTTTGCCCTTTCTTTGGGCTTTCTTTGCCCTTTATTTGGGCTTTCTTTGCCCTTTCTAAGGGCTTACTTTCCCCTTTCTTTGGGCTTTCTTTGGGCTTTCTTTCTCTTTCTTTGGGCTTTCTTTCCCCTTTTTTTGGGCTTTCTTTCCCCTTTCTTTGGGCTTCTTTCTCCTTTCTTTGGGCTTTCTTTGGGCTTTCTTTCCCCTTTCTTTGGGCTTTCTTTCCCCTTTCTTTGGGCTTTCTTTCCCCTTTCTTTGGGCTTTCTTTGGGCTTTCTTTCTCCTTTATTTTCCCTTTCTTTGGGCTTTCTTTCCCCTTTCTTTGGGCTTTCTTTGGGCTTTCTTTCCCCTTTCCTTGGGCTTTCTTTGGGCTTTCTTTGAAATTTCCTTGGGCTTTCTTTCCCCTTTCTTTGGGCTTTCTTTCCCCTTTCTTGTGGCTTTCTTTGGGCTTTCTTTGGGCTTTCTTTCCCTTTCTTTGGGCTTTCTTTCCCCTTTCTTTGGGCTTTCTTTGGCCTTTCTTTGGGCTTTCTTTGGGCTTTCTATGGGCTTTCTCTGGGCTTTCTTTGGGCTTTATTTGGGCTTTCTTTGGGCTTTCTTTCCCCTTTCTTTGGCCTTTCTTTCCCCTTTCTTTGGGCTTTCTTTGGGCTTTCTTTCCCCTTTCTTTGGGCTTTCTTTCCCCTTTCTTTGGGCTTTCTTTCCCCTTTCTTTGTGCTTTCTTTCCCCTTTCTTTGGGCTTTCTTTCCTCTTTCGTTGGGCTTTCTTTGGGCTTTCTTTCACCTTTCTTTGGGATTTCTTTCCCCTTTCCTTGGGCTTTCTTTGGGCTTTCTTTCCCCTTTCTTTGGGCTTTCTTTGGGCTTTCTGTCCCCTTTCTTTGGGCTTTCTTTGGGCTTTCTTTCCCTTTTCCTTGGGCTTTCTTTGGGCTTTCTTTCCCCTTTGTTTGGGCTTTCTTTGGGCTTTCTTTGGGCTTTCTTTGGGCTTTCTTTGGGCTTTCTTTGGGCTTTCCTTGGGCTTTCTTTGGGCTTTTTTTGGCCTTTCTTTGGGCTTTCTTTCCCCTTTCTTTGGGCTTTCTTTGGGCTTTCTTTCGGCTTTCTTTGGGCTTTCTTTCCTCTTTCTTTGGGCTTTCTTTCCCCTTTCTTTGGGCTTTCTTTCCCCTTTCTTTGCCTTTCTTTCCCCTTTCTTTGGGCTTTCTTTCCCCTTTCTTTGGGATTTCTTTCCCCTTTCTTTGGGCTTTCTTTCCCCTTTCTTTGGGCTTTCTTTCCCCTTTCTTTCCCCTTTATTTGGGCTTTCTTTGGGCTTTCTTTGGGCTGTCTTTTGGCTTTCTTTGGGCTTTCTTTCCCCTTTCTTTGGGCTTTCTTAACCCTTTCTTTCCCCTTTCTTTGGGGTTTCCTTGGGCTTCCTTTGGGCTTTCTTTGGGCTTTCTTTGGGCTTTCTTTGGGATTTCTTTGAGATTTCTTTGGGCTTTCTTTCCCCTTTCTTTGGGCTTTCTTTCCCCTTTCTTGGGGCTTTCTTAGGGCTTTCTTTCCCCTTTCTTTGGGCTTTCTTTGCCCTTTCTTTGGGCTTTCTTTCCCATTTCTTTGGGCTGTCTTTGCCCTTTCTTTGGGATTTCTTTCCCCTTTCTTAGTGCTTACTTTCCCTTTCTTTGGGCTTTCTTTGGGCTTTCTCTACCATTTCTTTGGGCTTTCTTTCCCTTTTCTTTGGGCTTTCTTTCCCCTTTCTTTGGGCTTTCTTTCCCCTTTCTTTGGGCTTTCTTTGGGCTTTCTTTCCCTTTCTTTGGGCTTTCTTTCCCCTTTCTTTGGGCTTTCTTTCCCCTTTCTTTGGGCTTTCTTTGGGCTTTCTTTCTCCTTTATTTTCCCTTTCTTTGGGCTTTCTTTCCCCTTTCTTTGGGCTTTCTTTGGGCTTTCTTTGGGCTTTCTTTCACCTTTCTTTGGGCTTTCTTTCCCCTTTCCTTGGGCTTTCTTTGGGCTTTCTTTGGGATTTCTTTGGGATTTCTTTGGGCTTTCTTTCCCCTTTCTTTGGGCTTTCTTTCCCCTTTCTTGTGGCTTTCTTTGGGCTTTCTTTGGGCTTTCATTCCCCTTTCTTTGGGCTTTCTTTGGCCTTTCTTTGGACTTTCTTTGGGCTTTCTATGGGCTTTCTCTGGGCTTTCTTTGGGCTTTATTTGGGCTTTCTTTGGGCTTCTTTCCCCTTTCTTTGGGCTTTCTTTGGGCTTTCTTTCCCCATTCTTTGGCCTTTCTTTCCCCTTTCTTGGGCTTTCTTTGGGCTTTCTTTGGGCTTTCTTTGGGCTTTCTTTGGGCTTTCTTTGGGCTTTCTTTCCCCTTTCTTTGGGCTTTCTTTCCCCTTTCTTTGGGCTTTCTTTCCCCTTTCTTTGGGCTTTCTTTGGGCTTTCTTTCTCCTTTATTTTCCCTTTCTTTGGGCTTTCTTTCCCCTTTCTTTGGGCTTTCTTTGGGCTTTCTTTCCCCTTTCCTTGGGCTTTCTTTGGGCTTTCTTTGGGATTTCTTTGGGCTTTCTTTCCCCTTTCTTTGGGCTTTCTTTCCCCTTTCTTGTGGCTTTCTTTGGGCTTTCTTTGGGCTTTCATTCCCCTTTCTTTGGGCTTTCTTTCCCCTTTCTTTGGGCTTTCTTTGGCCTTTCTTTGGGCTTTCTTTGGGCTTTCTATGGGCTTTCTCTGGGCTTTCTTTGGGCTTTATTTGGGCTTTCTTTGGGCTTTCTTTCCCCTTTCTTTGGCCTTTCTTTCCCCTTTCTTTGGGCTTTCTTTGGGCTTTCTTTCCCCTTTCTTTGGGCTTTCTTTCCCCTTTCTTTGGGCTTTCTTTCCCCTTTCTTTGGGCTTTCTTTCCCCTTTCTTTGGGCTTTCTTTCCTCTTTCTTTGGGCTTTCTTTGGGCTTTCTTTCCCCTTTCTTTGGGCTTTCTTTCCCCTTTCTTTGGGCTTTCTTTGGGCTTTCTTTCCCCTTTCTTTGGGCTTTCTTTGGGCTTTCTTTCCCCTTTCTTTGGGCTTTCTTTGGGCTTTCTTTCCCTTTTCCTTGGGCTTTCTTTGGGCTTTCTTTCCCCTTTGTTTGGGCTTTCTTTGGGCTTTCTTTGGGCTTTCTTTGGGCTTTCCTTGGGCTTTCTTTGGGCTTTTTTTGGGCTTTCTTTCCCCTTTCTTTGGGCTTTCTTTCCCCTTTCTTGTGGCTTTCTTGTGGCTTTCTTTGGGCTTTCTTTCCCCTTTCTTTGGGCTTTCTTTGGCCTTTCTTTGGGCTTTCTTTGGGCTTTCTATGGGCTTTCTCTGGGCTTTCTTTGGGCTTTATTTGGGCTTTCTTTGGGCTTCTTTCCCCTTTCTTTGGGCTTTCTTTGGGCTTTCTTTCCCCTTTCTTTGGCCTTTCTTTCCCCTTTCTTTGGGCTTTCATTGGGCTTTCTTTGGGATTTCTTTGGGCTTTCTTTGGGCTTTCTTTCCCCTTTCTTTGGGCTTTTTTTCCCCTTTCTTTGGGCTTTCTTTCCCCTTTCTTTGGGCTTTCTTTGGGCTTTCTTTCTCCTTTATTTTCCCTTTCTTTGGGCTTTCTTTCCCCTTTCTTTGGGCTTTCTTTGGGCTTTCTTTGGGATTTCTTTGGCCTCTCTTTCCCCTTTCTTTGGGCTTTCTTTCCCCTTTCTTGTGGCTTTCTTTGGGCTTTCTATGGGCTTTCTCTGGGCTTTCTTTGGGCTTTATTTGGGCTTTCTTTGGGCTTCTTTCCCCTTTCTTTGGGCTTTCTTTGGGCTTTCTTTCCCCTTTCTTTGGCATTTCTTTCCCCTTTCTTTGGGCTTTCTTTGGGCTTTCTTTGGGCTTTCTTTCCACTTTCTTTGGGCTTTCTTTCCCCTCTCTTTGGGCTTTCTTTCCGCTTTCTTTGGCCTTTCTTTCCCCTTTCTTTGGGCTTTCTTTCTCCTTTCTTTGGGCTTTCTTTGGGCTTTCTTTGGGCTTTCTTTCCCCTTTCTTTGGGCTTTCTTTCCCCTTTCTTTGGGCTTTCTTTTTGCTTTCTTTCCCCTTTCTTTGGGCTTTCTTTGGGCTTTTTTGGGCTGTCTTTGGGCTTTCTTTTGGCTTTCTTTGGGCTTTCTTTGGGCTTTCTTTCCCCTTTTTTGGGCTTTCTTTGGGCTTTCTTTGGGCTTTCCTTGGGCTTCCTTTGGGCTTTCTTTGGGCTTTCTTTGGGCTTTCTTTGGGATTTCTTTGGGATTTCTTTGGGCTTTCATTCCCCTTTCTTTGGGCTTTCTTTCCCCTTTCTTGGGGCTTTCTTTGCGCTTTCTTTGGGCTTTCTTTGGGCTTTCTTTCCCCTTTCTTTGGGCTTTCGTTGGGCTTTCTTTCCCCTTTCTTTGGGCTTTCTTTGGGCTTTCTTTCCCCTTTCTTTGGGCTTTCTTTGGGCTTTCTTTCCTCTTTCTTTGGGCTTTCTTTGGGCTTTCTTTCCCCTTTCTTTGGGCTCTTTCCCCTTTCTTGTGGCTTTCTTGTGGCTTTCTTTGGGCTTTCTTTCCCCTTTCTTTGGGCTTTCTTTGGCCTTTCTTTGGGCTTTCTTTGGGCTTTCTATGGGCTTTCTCTGGGCTTTCTTTGGGCTTTATTTGGGCTTTCTTTGGGCTTCTTTCCCCTTTCTTTGGGCTTTCTTTGGGCTTTCTTTCCCCTTTCTTTGGGCTTTCTTTGGGCTTTCTTTGGGCTTTCCTTGGGCTTCCTTTGGGTTTTCTTTGGGCTTTCTTTGGAATTTCTTTGGGATTTCTTTGGGCTATCTTTCCCCTTTCTTTGGGCTTTCTTTCCCCTTCCGTGGGGCTTTCTTTGGCCTTTCTTTGGGCTTTCTTTGGGCTTTCTATGGGCTTTCTCTGGGCTTTCTTTGGGCTTTATTTGGGCTTTCTTTGGGCTTCTTTCCCCTTTCTTTGGGCTTTCTTTGGGCTTTCTTTCCCCTTTCTTTGGCCTTTCTTTCCCCTTTCTTTGGGCTTTCTTTGGGCTTTCTTTGGGCTTTCTTTGGGCTTTCTTTGGGCTTTCTTTCCCCTTTCTTTGGGCTTTCTTTCCCCTTTCTTTGGGCTTTCTTTCCCCTTTCTTTGGGCTTTCTTCCCCCTTTCTTTGGGCTTTCTTTGGGATTTCTTTGGGCTTTCTTTCCCCTTTCTTTGGGCTTTCTTCCCCTTTGTTTGGGATTTCTTTCCCCTTTCTTTGGGATTTCTTTCCCCTTTCTTTGGGCTTTCTTTCCCCTTTCTTTGGGCTTTCTTTCCCCTTTCTTTCACCTTTCTTTGGGCTTTCTTTGGGTTTTCTTTGGGCTTTCTTTGGGCTTTCCTTGGGCTTCCTTTGGGCTTTCTTTGGGCTTTCTTTGGGCTTTCTTTGGGCTTTCTTTGGGCTTTCTTTCCCCTTTCTTTGGGCTTTCTTTCCCCTTTCTTGGGGCTTTCTTTGGGCTTTCTTTCCCCTTTCTTTGGGCTTTCTTTCCTCTTTCTTTGGGCTTTCTTTCCCCTTTCTTTGGGCTTTCTTTCCCCTTTCCTTGGGCTTTCTTTCCACTTTCTTTGGGCTTTCTTTCATCTTTCTTTGGGCTTTCTGGTGGCTTTCTTTCCCCTTTCTTTGGGCTTTCTTTCCCCTATCTTTGGGCTTTCTTTGGGCTTTTTTTCCCCTTTCTTTGGGCTTTCTTTGGGCTTTCTTTGTGCTTTCTTTGGGCTTTCTTTCCCCTTTCTTTGGGCATTCTTTGGGCTTTCTTTGGGCTTTCTTTCCCCTTTCTTTGGGCTTTCTTTGGGCTTTCTTTGAGCTTCCTTTGGGCTTACTTTGGGCTTTCTTTGGGCTTTCTTTCGGCTTTCCTTGGGCTTTCTTTCCCCTTTCTTTGGGCTTTCTTTCCCCTTTCTTTGGGCTTTCTTTGGGCTTTCTCTGGGCTTTGTTTGGACTTTCTTTGGGCTTTCTTTACCCTTTCTTTGGGCTTTCTTTGGGCTTTCTTTCCCTTTCTTTGGGCTTTCTATGGGCTTTCTTTGGGCTTTCTTTGGGCTTTCTTTCCCCTTTTTTGGGCTTTCTTTTGGCTTTCTTTCTCCTTTCTTTAGGCTTTCGTTGGGCTTTCTTTGGGCTTTCTTTCCCCTTTCTTTGGGCTTTCTTTGGCCTTTCTTTCCCCTTTCTTTGGACTTTTTTTGGGCTTTCTTTCCCCTTTCTTTGGGCTTTCTTTGGGCTATCTTCCCCTTTCTTTCCCCTTTCTTTGGGCTTTCTTTCCCCTTTCTTTTGGCTTTCTTTGGGCTTTCTTTGGGCTTTCTTTCCCCTTTCTTTGGGCTTTCTTTCCCCTTTCTTTGGGCTTTCTTTCCCTTTCATTCTGCTTTCTTTGGGCTTTCTTTGGCCTTTCTTTCGGCTTTCCTTCCCCTTTCTTTGGGCTTTCTTTCCCCTTTCTTTGGCTTTCTTTCCCCTTTCTTTGGGATTTCTTTCCCCTTTCTTTGGGCTTTCTTTCCCCTTTCTTTGGGCTTTCTTTCCCCTTTCTTTGGGCTTTCTTTGGGCTTTCCTTGGGCTGTGTTTGGTCTTTCTTTGGGCTTTCTTTGGGCTTTCTTTCCCCTTTCTTTGGGCTTTCTTTGGGCTTTCTTTGGGCTTTCCTTGGGCTTCCTTTGGGCTTTCTTTGGGCTTTCTTTGGGCTTTCTTTGGGATTTCTTTGGGATTTCTTTGGGCTTTCTTTCCCCTTTCTTTGGGCTTTCTTTCCCCTTTCTTTTGGCTTTCTTTGCCCTTTCTTTGGGCTTTCTTTGCCCTTTCTTTGGGCTTTCTTTCCCCTTTCTTAGGGCTTACTTTCCCCTTTCTTTGGTTTTTCTTTGGGCTTTCTTTCTCTTTCTTTGGGCTTTCTTTCCCCTTTCTTTGGGCTTTCTTTGGGCTTTCTTTGGGCTTTCTTTCCCCTTTCTTTGGGCTTTCTTTGGGCTTTCTTTCTCCTTTATTTTCCCTTTCTTTGGGCTTTCTTTCCCCTTTCTTTGGGCTTTCTTTGGGCTTTCTTTCCCCTTTCCTTGGGCTTTCTTTGGGCTTTCTTTGGGATTTCCTTGGGCTTTCTTTCCCCTTTCTTTGGGCTTTCTTTCCCCTTTCTTGTGGCTTTCTTTGGGCTTTCTTTGGGCTTTCTTTCCCCTTTCTTTGGCTTTCTTTCCCCTTTCTTTGGGCTTTCTTTGGCCTTTCTTTGGGCTTTCTTTGGGCTTTCTATGGGCTTTCTCTGGGCTTTCTTTGGGCTTTCTTTGGGCTTTCTTTGGGCTTTCTTTCCCCTTTCTTTGGGCTTTCTTTCCCCTTTCTTTGGGCTTTCTTCCCCTTTCTTTGGGCTTTCTTTGGCCTTTCTTTGGCCTTTCTTTCCCATTTCTTTTGGCTTTCTTTGCCCTTTCTTTGGGCTTTCTTTCCCCTTTCTTTGGGCATTCTTTTGCCCTTTCTTAGGGCTTACTTTCCCCTTTCTTTGGGCTTTCTTTGGGCTTTCTTTCTCTTTCTTTGGGCTTTCTTTCCACTTTCTTTGGGCTTTCTTTCCCCTTTCTTTGGGCTTCTTTCTCCTTTCTTTGGGCTTTCTTTGGGCTTTCTTTCCCCTTTCTTTGGGCTTTCTTTCCCCTTTCTTTGGGCTTTCTTTCCCCTTTCTTTTGGCTTTCTTTCTCATTTATTTTCCCTTTCTTTGGGCTTTCTCTCCCCTTTCTTTGGGCTTTCTTTCCCCTTCCTTTGGGCTTTCTTTGGGCTTTCTTTGGGCTTTCTTTCCCCTTTCTTTGGGCTTTCTTTTGGCTTTCTTTCCCCTTTCTTTAGGCTTTCTTTGGGCTTTCTTTGGGCTTTCTTTCCCCTTTTTTTTTTGCTTTCTTTGGGCTTTCTTTCCCCTTTCTTTGGACTTTCTTTGGGCTTTCTTTCCCCTTTCTTTGGGCTTTCTTTGGGCTTTCTTTGGGCTATCTTCCCCTTTCTTTCGCCTTTCTTTGGGCTTTCTTTGGGCTTTCTTTCCCCTTTCTTTGGGCTTTCTTTGGGCTTTCTTTGGGCTTTCTTTGGGCTTTCTTTCCCATTTCTTTGGGCTTTCTTTCCCCTTTCTTTGGGCTTTCTTTCCCCTTTCTTTGGGCTTTCTTTCCCCTTTCTTTGGGCTTTCTTTCCCCTTCCTTTGGGCTTTCTTTGGCTTTCTTTGGGCTTTCTTTGGGCTTTCCTTCCCCTTTCTTTGGGCTTTCTTTGGGCTTTCTTTGGGCTTTCTATGGCCTTTCTATGGCCTTTCTCTGGGCTTTCTTTGGGCTTTCTTTGGGCTTTCTTTGGGCTTTCTTTCCCCTTTCTTTGGGCTTTCTTTCCCCTTTCTTTGGGCTTTCTTTCCCCTTTCTTTGGGCTTTCTTTCCCCTTCCTTTGGGCTTTCTTTGGGCTTTCTTTGGGCTTTCTTTGGGCTTTCCTTCCCCTTTCTTTGGGCTTTCTTTGGGCTTTCTTTGGGCTTTCTATGGCCTTTCTATGGCCTTTCTCTGGGCTTTCTTTGGGCTTTCTTTGGGCTTTCTTTGGGCTTTCTTTGGGCTTCTTTCCCCTTTCTTTGGACTTTCTTTGGGCTTTCTTTCCCTTTCTTTGGGCTTTCTTTCCCCTTTCTTTGGGCTTTCTTTGGGCTTTCTTTGGGCTTTCTTTCCCCTTTCTTTCGGCATTCTTTGGGCTTTCTTTCCACTTTCTTTGGGCTTTCTTTGGGCTGTCTTTGGGCTTTCTTTCCCCTTTCTTTTGGCTTTCATTGGGCTTTCTTTGGGCCTCTTTCCCCTTTCTTTGGGTATTCTTTGGGCTTTCTTTCCCCTTCTTTTGGATTTCTTTGGGCTTTCTTTGTGCTTTCTTTCCCATTTCTTTGGGCTTTCTTTTGGGCTTTCTTTCCCCTTTCTTTAGGCTTTCTTTGGGATTTCTTTGGGCTTTCTTTGGGATTTCTTTGGGCTTTCTTTCCCCTTTCTTTGGGCTTTCTTTCCCCTTTCTTTGGACTTTCTTTGGGCTTTCTTTCCCCTTTCTTTGGGCTTTCTTTGGGCTATCTTCCCCTTTCTTTCCCGTTTCTTTGGGCTTTCTTTGGGCTTTCTTTCCCCTTTCTTTGGGCTTTCTTTTGGCTTTCTTTGGGTTTCTTTGGGCTTTATTTCCCCTTTCTTTGGGCTTTCTTTCCCCTTTCTTTGGGCTTTCTATCCCCTTTCTTTGGGCTTTCTTTCCCCTTTCTTTGGGCTTTCTTTCCCCTTTCTTTGGGCTTTCTTTGGGCTTTCTTTGGGCTTTCTTTCCCCTTTCTTTGGGCTTTCTTTCCCATTTGGGCTTTCTTTCCCCTTTCTTTGGGATTTCTTTCTCCTTTCTTTCCCCTTTCTTTGGGCTTTCTTTGGGCTTTCTTTGGGCTTTCTTTGGGCTTTCTTTCCCCTTTCTTTGGGCTTTCTTTGGGCTTTCTTTGGGCTTTCCTTGGGCTTCCTTTGGGCTTTCTTTGGGCTTCTTTGGAATTTCTTTGGGATTTCTTTGGGATTTCTTTCCCCTTTCTTTGGGCTTTCTTTCCCCTTTCGTGGGGCTTTCTTTGGCCTTTCTTTGGGCTTTCTTTGGGCTTTCTATGGGCTTTCTCTGGGCTTTCTTTGGGCTTTCTTTGGGCTTTCTTTGGGCTTTCCTTGGGCTTCCTTTGGGCTTTCTTTGGGCTTTCTTTGGAATTTCTTTGGGATTTCTTTGGGATTTCTTTCCCCTTTCTTTGGGCTTTCTTTCCCCTTTCTTTGGCCTTTCTTTCCCCTTTTTTTGGGCTTTCTTTGGGCTTTCTTTGGGCTTTCTTTGGGCTTTCTTTCCCCTTTCTTTGGGCTTTCTTTCCCCTTTCTTGGGGCTTTCTTTGGGCTTTCTTTGGGCTTTCTTTCCCCTTTCTTTGGGCTTTCTTTCCCCTTTCTTTGGGCTTTCTTTGGGCTTTCTTTGGGCTTTCCTTCCCCTTTCTTTGGGCTTTCTTTGGGCTTTCTTTGGGCTTTCTATGGGCTTTCTCTGGGCTTTCTTTGGGCTTTCTTTGGGCTTTCTTTGGGCTTCTTTCTCCTTTCTTTGGGCTTTCTTTGGGCTTTCTTTCCCCTTTCTTTGGGCTTTCTTTGGGCTTTCTTTCCCCTTTCTTTGGGCTTTCTTTCCCCTTTCTTTGGGCTTTCTTTCCCCTTTCCTTGGGCTTTCTTTCCACTTTCTTTGGGCTTTCTTTCATCTTTCTTTGGGCTTTCTGGTGGCTTTCTTTCCCCTTTCTTTGGGCTTTCTTTCCCCTTTCTTTGGGCTTTCTTTGGGCTTTCTTTCCCCTTTCTTTGGGCTTTCTTTGGGCTTTCTTTGTGCTTTCTTTGGACTTTCTTTCCCCTTTCTTTGGGCATTCTTTGGGCTTTCTTTGGGCTTTCTTTCCCCTTTCTTTGGGCTTTCTTTGGGCTTTCTTTGAGCTTCCTTTGGGCTTACTTTGGGCTTTCTTTGGGCTTTCTTTCGGCTTTCTTTGGGCTTTCTTTCCCCTTTCTTTGGGCTTTCTTTCCCCTTTCTTTGGGCTTTCTTTGGGCTTTGTTTGGACTTTCTTTGGGCTTTCTTTACCCTTTCTTTGGGCTTTCTTTGGGCTTTCTTTCCCGTTTCTTTGGGCTTTCTTTGGGCTTTCTTTGGGCTTTCTTTCCCCTTTCTTTGGGCTTTCTTTTGGCTTTCTTTCTCCTTTCTTTAGGCTTTCGTTGGGCTTTTTTGGGCTTTCTTTCCCCTTTCTTTGGGCTTTCTTTGGCCTTTCTTTCCCCTTTCTTTGGACTTTCTTTGGGCTTTCTTTCCCCTTTCTTTGGGCTTTCTTTGGGCTATATTCCCCTTTCTTTCCCCTTTCTTTGGGCTTTCTTTCCCCTTTCTTTGGGCTTTCTTTGGGCTTTCTTTGGGCTTTCTTTCCCCTTCCTTTGGGCTTTCTTTCCCCTTTCTTTGGGCTTTCTTTCCCCTTTCTTTGGGCTTTCTTTCCCTTTCATTCTGCTTTCTTTGGGCTTTCTTTGGCCTTTCTTTCGGCTTTCCTTCCCCTTTCTTTGGGCTTTCTTTCCCCTTTCTTTGGCTTTCTTTCCCCTTTCTTTGGGCTTTCATTCCCCTTTCTTTGGGCTTTCTTTGGGCTTTCTTTGGGCTGTGTTTGGGCTCTCTTTGGGCTTTCTTTGGGCTTTCTTTGGGCTTTCTTTCCCCTTTCTTTGGGCTTTCTTTCCCCTTTCTTTGGGCTTTCCTTGGGCTTCCTTTGGGCTTTCTTTGGGCTTTCTTTGGGCTTTCTTTGGGATTACTTTGGGATTTCTTTGGGCTTTCTTTCCCCTTTCTTTGGGCTTTCTTTCCCCTTTCTTTTGGCTTTCTTTGCCCTTTCTTTGGGCTTTCTTTCCCCTTTCTTTGGGCTTTCTTTGGGCTTTCTTTCCCCTTTCCTTGGGCTTTCTTTGGGCTTTCTTTGAAATTTCCTTGGGCTTTCTTTCCCCTTTCTTTGGGCTTTCTTTCCCCTTTCTTGTGGCTTTCTTTGGGCTTTCTTTGGGCTTTCTTTCCCCTTTCTTTGGGCTTTCTTTCCCCTTTCTTTGGGCTTTCTTTCCCCTTTCTTTGGGCTTTCTTTGGGCTTTCTATGGGTTTTCTCTGGGCTTTCTTTGGGCTTTCTTTGGGCTTTCTTTGGGCTTTCTTTCCCCTTTCTTTGGGCTTTCTTTCCCCTTTCTTTGGGCTTTCTTTCCCCTTTCTTTGGGCTTTCTTTGGGCTTTCTTTGGGCTTTCTTTCCCCTTTCTTTGGGCTTTCTTTCCCCTTTCTTTGTGCTTTCTTTCCCCTTTCTTTGGGCTTTCTTTCCTCTTTCTTTGGGGTTTCTTTGGGCTTTCTTTCCCCTTTCTTTGGGCTTTCTTTCCCCTTTCTTTGGGCTTTCCTTACCCTTTCTTTCCCCTTTCTTTGGGCTTTCTTTGGGCTTTCTTTCCCCTTTCTTTGGGCTTTCTTTGGGCTTTCTTTCCCTTTTCCTTGGGCTTTCTTTGGGCTTTCTTTCCCCTTTGTTTGGGCTTTCTTTGGGCTTTCTTTGGGCTTTCTTTGGGCTTTCCTTGGGCTTTCTTTGGGCTTTTTTTGGCCTTTCTTTGGGCTTTCTTTCCCCTTTCTTTGGGCTTTCTTTGGGCTTTCTTTCGGCTTTCTTTCCTTTTTCTTTGGGCTTTCTTTCCCCTTTCTTTGGGCTTTCTTTGGGCTTTCTTTCCCCTTTCTTTGGGCTTTCTTTGGGCTTTCTTTCCCCTTTCTTTGGGCCTTTCTTTGGGCTTTCTTTCCCCTTTCTTTGGGCTTTCTTTGGGCTTTCTTTGGGCTTTCTTTCCCCTTTCTTTGGGCTTTCTTTGGGCTTTCTTTCCCTTTTCCTTGGGCTTTCTTTGGGCTTTCTTTCCCCTTTCTTTAGGCTTTCTTTGGACTTTCTTTGGGCTTTCTTTCCCCTTTCTTTGGGCTTTCTTTGGGCTTTCTTTCCCCTTTCTTTGGACTTTCTTTGGGCTTTCTTTCCCCTTTCTTTGGGCTTTCTTTGGGCTATCTTCCCCTTTCTTTCCCCTTTCTTTGGGCTTTCTTTGGGCTTTCTTTCCCTTTCTTTGGGCTTTCTTTGGGCTTTCTTTGGGCTTTCTTTCCCCTTTCTTTGGGCTTTCTTTCCCCTTTCTTTGGGCTTTCTTTCCCCTTTCTTTGGGCTTTCTTTCCCGTTTCTTTGGGCTTTCTTTCCCCTTTCCTTGAGCTTTCTTTCCCCTTTCTTTGGGATTTCTTTCCCCTTTCTTTGGGCTTTCTTTCCCCTTTCTTTCCCCTTTATTTGGGCTTTCTTTGGGCTTTCTTTGGGCTGTCTTTGGGCTTTCTTTGGGCTTTCTTTCCCCTTTCTTTGGGCTTTCTTAACCCTTTCTTTCCCCTTTCTTTGGGCTTTCCTTGGGCTTCCTTTGGGCTTTCTTTGGGCTTTCTTTGGGCTTTCTTTGGGATTTCTTTGGGATTTCTTTGGGCTTTCTTTCCCCTTTCTTTGGGCTTTCTTTCCCCTTTCTTGGGGCTTTGTTAGGGCTTTCTTTCCCCTTTCTTTCGGCTTTCTTTGCCCTTTCTTTGGGCTTTCTTTGCCATTTCTTTGGGCTTTCTTTGCCCTTTCTTTGGGCTTTCTTTGCCCTTTCTTAGTGCTTACTTTCCCCTTTCTTTGGGCTTTCTTTGGGCTTTCTCTCCCATTTCTTTGGGCTTTCTTTCCCTTTTCTTTGGGCTTTCTTTCCCCTTTCTTTGGGCTTTCTTTCCCCTTTCTTTGGGCTTTCTTTGGGCTTTCTTTCCCCTTTCTTTGGGCTTTCTTTCCCCTTTCTTTGGGCTTTCTTTGGGCTTTCTTTCTCCTTTATTTTCCCTTTCTTTGGGCTTTCTTTCCCCTTTCTTTGGGCTTTCTTTGGGCTTTCTTTGGGCTTTCTTTCACCTTTCTTTGGGCTTTCTTTCCCCTTTCCTTGGGCTTTCTTTGGGCTTTCTTTGGGATTTCTTTGGGATTTCATTGGGCTTTCTTTCCCCTCTCTTTGGGCTTTCTTTCCCCTTTCTTGTGGCTTTCTTTGGGCTTTCTTTGGGCTTTCTTTGCCCTTTCTTTGGGCTTTCTTTGGCCTTTTTTGGGCTTTCTTGGGCTTTCGATGGGCTTTCTCTGGGCTTTCTTTGGGCTTTATTTGGGCTTTCTTTGGGCTTCTTTCCCCTTTCTTTGGGCTTTCTTTGGGCTTTCTTTCCCCATTCTTTGGCCTTTCTTTCCCCTTTCTTTGGGCTTTCTTTCCCCTTTCTTTGGGCTTTCTTTGGGCTTTCTTTGGGCTTTCTTTCCTTTTTCTTTGGGCTTTCTTTCCCCTTTCTTTGGGCTTTCTTTGGGCTTTCTTTCCCCTTTCTTTGGGCTTTCTTTGGGCTTTCTTTCCCCTTTCTTTGGGCTTTCTTTGGGCTTTCTTTCCCCTTTCTTTGGGCTTTCTTTGGGCTTTCTTTGGGCTTTCTTTCCCCTTTCTTTGGGCTTTCTTTGGGCTTTCTTTCCCTTTTCCTTGGGCTTTCTTTGGGCTTTCTTTCCCCTTTCTTTGGGCTTTCTTTGGCTTTCTTTGGGCTTTCTTTGGGCTTTCTATGGCCTTTCTATGGCCTTTCTCTGGGCTTTCTTTGGGCTTTCTTTGGGCTTTCTTTGGGCTTCTTTCCCCTTTCTTTGGGCTTTCTTTCCCCTTTCTTTGGGCTTTCTTTCCCCTTTCTTTGGGCTTTCTTTGGGATTTCTATGGGCTTTCTTTGGGCTTTCTTTGGGCTTTCTTTGGGCTTTCTTTGGGCTTTCCTTCCCCTTTCTTTGGGCTTTCTTTGGGCTTTCTTTGGGCTTTCTATGGCCTTTCTATGGCCTTTCTCTGGGCTTTCTTTGGGCTTTCTTTGGGCTTTCTTTGGACTTCTTTCCCCTTTCTTTGGGCTTTCTTTCCCCTTTCTTTGGGCTTTCTTTCCCCTTTCTTTGGGCTTTCTTTCCCCTTTCTTTGGGCTTTCTTTGGGATTTCTATGGGCTTTCTCTGGGCTTTCTTTGGGCTTTATTTGGGCTTTCTTTGGGCTTTCTTTCCCCTTTCTTTGGCCTTTCTTTCCCCTTTCTTTGGGCTTTCTTTCCCTTTCTTTGGGCTTTCTTTCCCCTTTCTTTGGGCTTTCTTTCCCCTTTCTTTGTGCTTTATTTCCCCATTCTTTGGGCTTTCTTTCCTCTTTCTTTGGGCTTTCTTTGGGCTTTCTTTCCCCTTTCTTTGGGCTTTCTTTCCCCTTTCTTTGGGCTTTCTTTGGGCTTTCTTTCCCCTTTCTTTGGGCTTTCTTTGGGCTTTCTTTCCCCTTTCTTTGGGCTTTCTTTGGGTTTTCTTTCCCTTTTCCTTGGGCTTTCTTTGGGCTTTCTTTCCCCTTTGTTTGGGCTTTCTTTGGGCTTTCTTTGGGCTTTCTTTGTGCTTTCTTTGGGCTTTCCTTGGGCTTTCTTTGGGCTTTTTTTGGGCTTTCTTTCCCCTTTCTTTGGGCTTTCTTTCCCCTTTCTTGTGGCTTTCTTGTGGCTTTCTTTGGGCTTTCTTTCCCCTTTCTTTGGGCTTTCTTTGGCCTTTCTTTGGGCTTTCTTTGGGCTTTCTATTGGCTTTCTCTGGGCTTTCTTTGGGCTTTATTTGGGCTTTCTTTGGGCTTCTTTCCCCTTTCTTTGGGCTTTCTTTTGGCTTTCTTTCCCCTTTCTTTGGGCTTTCTTTGGGCTTTCTTTGGGCTTTCCTTGGGCTTCCTTTGGGCTTTCTTTGGGCTTTCTTTGGAATTTCTTTGGGATTTCTTTGGGCTTTCTTTCCCCTTTCTTTGGGCTTTCTTTCCCCTTTCGTGGGGCTTTCTTTGGCCTTTCTTTGGGCTTTATTTGGGCTTTCTATGGGCTTTCTCTGGGCTTTCTTTGGGCTTTATTTGGGCTTTCTTTGGGCTTCTTTCCCCTTTCTTTGGGCTTTCTTTGGGCTTTCTTTCCCCTTTCTTTGGCCTTTCTTTCCCCTTTCTTTGGGCTTTCTTTGGGCTTTCTTTGGGCTTTCTTTGGGCATTCTTTGGGCTTTCTTTGGGCTTTCTTTGGGATTTCTTTGGGCTGTCTTTGGGCTTTCCTTGGGCTTTCTTTGGGATTTCCTTTGGCTTTCTTTCCCCTTTCTTTGGGATTTCTTTGGGCTTTCTTTGGGATTTCCTTGGGCTTCCTTTGGGCTTTCTTTGGGCTTTCTTTGGGCTTTCTTTGGGCTTTCTTTGGGCTTTCTTTGGGCTTTCTTTCCCCTTTCTTTGGGCTTTCTTTCCCCTTTCTTGGGGCTTTCTTTGGGCTTTCTTTGGGCTTTCTTTCCCCTTTCTTTGGGCTTTCTTTCCCCTTTCTTTGGGCTTTCTTTGGGCTTTCTTTGGGCTTTCTTTGGGCTTTCCTTCCCCTTTCTTTGGGCTTTCTTTGGGCTTTCTTTGGGCTTTCTATGGGCTTTCTCTGGGCTTTCTTTGGGCATTCTTTGGGCTTTCTTTGGGCTTCTTTCTCCTTTCTTTGGGCTTTCTTTGGGCTTTCTTTCCCCTTTCTTTGGGCTTTCCTTGGGCTTTCTTTGGGCTTTCTTTCCCCTTTCTTTGGGCTTTCTTTCCCCTTTCTTTGGGCTTTCTTTCCCCTTTCTTTGGGCTTTCTTTCCCCTTTCCGTGGGCTTTCTTTCCACTTTATTTGGGCTTTCTTTCATCTTTCTTTGGGCTTTCTGGTGGCTTTCTTTCCCCTTTCTTTGGGCTTTCTTTCCGCTTTCTTTGGGCTTTCTTTGGGCTTTCTTTCCCCTTTCTTTGGGCTTTCTTTGGGCTTTCTTTGTGCTTTCTTTGGGCTTTCTTTCCCCTTTCTTTGGGCATTCTTTGGGCTTTCTTTGGGCTTTCTTTCCCCTTTCTTTGGGCTTTCTTTGGGCTTTCTTTGAGCTTCCTTTGGGCTTACTTTGGGCTTTCTTTGGGCTTTCTTTCGGCTTTCTTTGGGCTTTCTTTCCCCTTTCTTTGGGCTTTCTTTCCCCTTTCTTTGGGCTTTCTTTGGGCTTTCTTTGGGCTTTGTTTGGACTTTCTTTGGGCTTTCTTTACCCTTTCTTTGGGCTTTCTTTGGGCTTTCTTTCCCCTTTCTTTGGGCTTTCTTTGGGCTTTCTTTGGGCTTTCTTTGTTCTTTCTTTCCCCTTTCTTTGGGCTTTCTTTTGGCTTTCTTTCTCCTTTCTTTAGGCTTTCGTTGGGCTTTCTTTGGGCTTTCTTTCCCCTTTCTTTGGGCTTTCTTTGGCCTTTCTTTCCCCTTTCTTTGGACTTTCTTTGGGCTTTCTTTCCCCTTTCTTTGGGCTTTCTTTGCGCTATCTTCCCCTTTCTTTCCCCTTTCTTTGGGCTTTCTTTCCCCTTTCTTTGGGCTTTCTTTGGCTTTCTTTGGGCTTTCTTTCCCCTTTCTTTGGGCTTTCTTTCCCCTTTCTTTGGGCTTTCTTTCCCTTTCTTTGGGCTTTCTTTCCCTTTCATTCTGCTTTCTTTGGGCTTTCTTTCGCCTTTCTTTCGGCTTTCCTTCCCCTTTCTTTGGGCTTTCTTTCCCCTTTCTTTGGCTTTCTTTCCCCTTTCTTTGTTATTTCTTTCCCCTTTCTTTGGGCTTTCTTTCCCCTTTCTTTGGGCTTTCTTTCCCCTTTCTTTGGGCTTTCTTTGGGCTGTGTTTGGTCTTTCTTTGGGCTTTCTTTGGGCTTTCTTTGGGCTTTCTTTGGGCTTTCTTTCCCCTTTCTTTGGGCTTTCTTTGGCTTTCTTTGGGCTTTCCTTGGGCTTCCTTTGGGCTTTCTTTGGGCTTTCTTTGGGCTTTCTTTGGGATTTCTTTGGGGATTCTTTGGGCTTTCTTTCCCCTTTTTTTGGGCTTTCTTTCCCCTTTCTTTTGGCTTTCTTTGCCCTTTCTTTGGGCTTTCTTTGCCTTTATTTGGGCTTTCTTTGCCCTTTCTAAGGGCTTACTTTCCCCTTTCTTTGGGCTTTCTTTGGGCTTTCTTTCTCTTTCTTTGGGCTTTCTTTCCCCTTTTTTTGGGCTTTCTTTCCCCTTTCTTTGGGCTTCTTTCTCCTTTCTTTGGGCTTTCTTTGGGCTTTCTTTCCCCTTTCTTTGGGCTTTCTTTCCCCTTTCTTTGGGCTTTCTTTCCCCTTTCTTTGGGCTTTCTTTGGGCTTTCTTTCTCCTTTATTTTCCCTTTCTTTGGGCTTTCTTTCCCCTTTCTTTGGGCTTTCTTTGGGCTTTCTTTCCCCTTTCCTTGGGCTTTCTTTGGGCTTTCTTTGAAATTTCCTTGGGCTTTCTTTCCCCTTTCTTTGGGCTTTCTTTCCCCTTTCTTGTGGCTTTCTTTGGGCTTTCTTTGGGCTTTCTTTCCCCTTTCTTTGGGCTTTCTTTCCCCTTTCTTTGGGCTTTCTTTGGCCTTTCTTTGGGCTTTCTTTGGGCTTTCTATGGGCTTTCTCTGGGCTTTCTTTGGGCTTTATTTGGCTTTCTTTGGGCTTTCTTTCCCCTTTCTTTGGCCTTTCTTTCCCTTTCTTTGGGCTTTCTTTGGGCTTTCTTTCCCCTTTCTTTGGGCTTTCTTTCCCCTTTCTTTGGGCTTTCTTTCCCCTTTCTTTGTGCTTTCTTTCCCCTTTCTTTGGGCTTTCTTTCCTCTTTCGTTGGGCTTTCTTTGGGCTTTCTTTCACCTTTCTTTGGGATTTCTTTCCCCTTTCCTTGGGCTTTCTTTGGGCTTTCTTTCCCCTTTCTTTGGGCTTTCTTTGGGCTTTCTGTCCCCTTTCTTTGGGCTTTCTTTGGGCTTTCTTTCCCTTTTCCTTGGGCTTTCTTTGGGCTTTCTTTCCCCTTTGTTTGGGCTTTCTTTGGGCTTTCTTTGGGCTTTCTTTGGGCTTTCTTTGGGCTTTCTTTGGGCTTTCCTTGGGCTTTCTTTGGGCTTTTTTTGGCCTTTCTTTGGGCTTTCTTTCCCCTTTCTTTGGGCTTTCTTTGGGCTTTCTTTCGGCTTTCTTTGGGCTTTCTTTCCTCTTTCTTTGGGCTTTCTTTCCCCTTTCTTTGGGCTTTCTTTCCCCTTTCTTTGGCCTTTCTTTCCCCTTTCTTTGGGCTTTCTTTCCCCTTTCTTTGGGATTTCTTTCCCCTTTCTTTGGGCTTTCTTTCCCCTTTCTTTGGGCTTTCTTTCCCCTTTCTTTCCCCTTTATTTGGGCTTTCTTTGGGCTTTCTTTGGGCTGTCTTTTGGCTTTCTTTGGGCTTTCTTTCCCCTTTCTTTGGGCTTTCTTAACCCTTTCTTTCCCCTTTCTTTGGGGTTTCCTTGGGCTTCCTTTGGGCTTTCTTTGGGCTTTCTTTGGGCTTTCTTTGGGATTTCTTTGAGATTTCTTTGGGCTTTCTTTCCCCTTTCTTTGGGCTTTCTTTCCCCTTTCTTGGGGCTTTCTTAGGGCTTTCTTTCCCCTTTCTTTGGGCTTTCTTTGCCCTTTCTTTGGGCTTTCTTTCCCATTTCTTTGGGCTGTCTTTGCCCTTTCTTTGGGATTTCTTTCCCCTTTCTTAGTGCTTACTTTCCCCTTTCTTTGGGCTTTCTTTGGGCTTTCTCTACCATTTCTTTGGGCTTTCTTTCCCTTTTCTTTGGGCTTTCTTTCCCCTTTCTTTGGGCTTTCTTTCCCCTTTCTTTGGGCTTTCTTTGGGCTTTCTTTCCCCTTTCTTTGGGCTTTCTTTCCCCTTTCTTTGGGCTTTCTTTCCCCTTTCTTTGGGCTTTCTTTGGGCTTTCTTTCTCCTTTATTTTCCCTTTCTTTGGGCTTTCTTTCCCCTTTCTTTGGGCTTTCTTTGGGCTTTCTTTGGGCTTTCTTTCACCTTTCTTTGGGCTTTCTTTCCCCTTTCCTTGGGCTTTCTTTGGGCTTTCTTTGGGATTTCTTTGGGATTTCTTTGGGCTTTCTTTCCCCTTTCTTTGGGCTTTCTTTCCCCTTTCTTGTGGCTTTCTTTGGGCTTTCTTTGGGCTTTCATTCCCCTTTCTTTGGGCTTTCTTTGGCCTTTCTTTGGACTTTCTTTGGGCTTTCTATGGGCTTTCTCTGGGCTTTCTTTGGGCTTTATTTGGGCTTTCTTTGGGCTTCTTTCCCCTTTCTTTGGGCTTTCTTTGGGCTTTCTTTCCCCATTCTTTGGCCTTTCTTTCCCCTTTCTTTGGGCTTTCTTTGGGCTTTCTTTGGGCTTTCTTTGGGCTTTCTTTGGGCTTTCTTTGGGCTTTCTTTCCCCTTTCTTTGGGCTTTCTTTCCCCTTTCTTTGGGCTTTCTTTCCCCTTTCTTTGGGCTTTCTTTGGGCTTTCTTTCTCCTTTATTTTCCCTTTCTTTGGGCTTTCTTTCCCCTTTCTTTGGGCTTTCTTTGGGCTTTCTTTCCCCTTTCCTTGGGCTTTCTTTGGGCTTTCTTTGGGATTTCTTTGGGCTTTCTTTCCCCTTTCTTTGGGCTTTCTTTCCCCTTTCTTGTGGCTTTCTTTGGGCTTTCTTTGGGCTTTCATTCCCCTTTCTTTGGGCTTTCTTTCCCCTTTCTTTGGGCTTTCTTTGGCCTTTCTTTGGGCTTTCTTTGGGCTTTCTATGGGCTTTCTCTGGGCTTTCTTTGGGCTTTATTTGGGCTTTCTTTGGGCTTTCTTTCCCCTTTCTTTGGCCTTTCTTTCCCCTTTCTTTGGGCTTTCTTTGGGCTTTCTTTCCCCTTTCTTTGGGCTTTCTTTCCCCTTTCTTTGGGCTTTCTTTCCCCTTTCTTTGGGCTTTCTTTCCCCTTTCTTTGGGCTTTCTTTCCTCTTTCTTTGGGCTTTCTTTGGGCTTTCTTTCCCCTTTCTTTGGGCTTTCTTTCCCCTTTCTTTGGGCTTTCTTTGGGCTTTCTTTCCCCTTTCTTTGGGCTTTCTTTGGGCTTTCTTTCCCCTTTCTTTGGGCTTTCTTTGGGCTTTCTTTCCCTTTTCCTTGGGCTTTCTTTGGGCTTTCTTTCCCCTTTGTTTGGGCTTTCTTTGGCTTTCTTTGGGCTTTCTTTGGGCTTTCCTTGGGCTTTCTTTGGGCTTTTTTTGGGCTTTCTTTCCCCTTTCTTTGGGCTTTCTTTCCCCTTTCTTGTGGCTTTCTTGTGGCTTTCTTTGGGCTTTCTTTCCCCTTTCTTTGGGCTTTCTTTGGCCTTTCTTTGGGCTTTCTTTGGGCTTTCTATGGGCTTTCTCTGGGCTTTCTTTGGGCTTTATTTGGGCTTTCTTTGGGCTTCTTTCCCCTTTCTTTGGGCTTTCTTTGGGCTTTCTTTCCCCTTTCTTTGGCCTTTCTTTCCCCTTTCTTTGGGCTTTCATTGGGCTTTCTTTGGGATTTCTTTGGGCTTTCTTTGGGCTTTCTTTCCCCTTTCTTTGGGCTTTTTTTCCCCTTTCTTTGGGCTTTCTTTCCCCTTTCTTTGGGCTTTCTTTGGGCTTTCTTTCTCCTTTATTTTCCCTTTCTTTGGGCTTTCTTTCCCCTTTCTTTGGCTTTCTTTGGGCTTTCTTTGGGATTTCTTTGGCCTCTCTTTCCCCTTTCTTTGGGCTTTCTTTCCCTTTCTTGTGGCTTTCTTTGGGCTTTCTATGGGCTTTCTCTGGGCTTTCTTTGGGCTTTATTTGGGCTTTCTTTGGGCTTCTTTCCCCTTTCTTTGGGCTTTCTTTGGCTTTCTTTCCCCTTTCTTTGGCATTTCTTTCCCCTTTCTTTGGGCTTTCTTTGGGCTTTCTTTGGGCTTTCTTTCCACTTTCTTTGGGCTTTCTTTCCCCTCTCTTTGGGCTTTCTTTCCGCTTTCTTTGGCCTTTCTTTCCCCTTTCTTTGGGCTTTCTTTCTCCTTTCTTTGGGCTTTCTTTGGGCTTTCTTTGGGCTTTCTTTCCCCTTTCTTTGGGCTTTCTTTCCCCTTTCTTTGGGCTTTCTTTTTGCTTTCTTCCCCTTTCTTTGGGCTTTCTTTGGGCTTTTTTGGGCTGTCTTTGGGCTTTCTTTTGGCTTTCTTTGGGCTTTCTTTGGGCTTTCTTTCCCCTTTTTTGGGCTTTCTTTGGGCTTTCTTTGGGCTTTCCTTGGGCTTCCTTTGGGCTTTCTTTGGGCTTTCTTTGGGCTTTCTTTGGGATTTCTTTGGGATTTCTTTGGGCTTTCATTCCCCTTTCTTTGGGCTTTCTTTCCCCTTTCTTGGGGCTTTCTTTGCGCTTTCTTTGGGCTTTCTTTGGGCTTTCTTTCCCCTTTCTTTGGGCTTTCGTTGGGCTTTCTTTCCCCTTTCTTTGGGCTTTCTTTGGGCTTTCTTTCCCCTTTCTTTGGGCTTTCTTTGGGCTTTCTTTCCTCTTTCTTTGGGCTTTCTTTGGGCTTTCTTTCCCCTTTCTTTGGGCTCTTTCCCCTTTCTTGTGGCTTTCTTGTGGCTTTCTTTGGGCTTTCTTTCCCCTTTCTTTGGGCTTTCTTTGGCCTTTCTTTGGGCTTTCTTTGGGCTTTCTATGGGCTTTCTCTGGGCTTTCTTTGGCTTTATTTGGGCTTTCTTTGGGCTTCTTTCCCCTTTCTTTGGGCTTTCTTTGGGCTTTCTTTCCCCTTTCTTTGGGCTTTCTTTGGGCTTTCTTTGGGCTTTCCTTGGGCTTCCTTTGGGTTTTCTTTGGGCTTTCTTTGGAATTTCTTTGGGATTTCTTTGGGCTATCTTTCCCCTTTCTTTGGGCTTTCTTTCCCCTTCCGTGGGGCTTTCTTTGGCCTTTCTTTGGGCTTTCTTTGGGCTTTCTATGGGCTTTCTCTGGGCTTTCTTTGGGCTTTATTTGGGCTTTCTTTGGGCTTCTTTCCCCTTTCTTTGGGCTTTCTTTGGGCTTTCTTTCCCCTTTCTTTGGCCTTTCTTTCCCCTTTCTTTGGGCTTTCTTTGGGCTTTCTTTGGGCTTTCTTTGGGCTTTCTTTGGGCTTTCTTTCCCCTTTCTTTGGGCTTTCTTTCCCCTTTCTTTGGGCTTTCTTTCCCCTTTCTTTGGGCTTTCTTCCCCCTTTCTTTGGGCTTTCTTTGGGATTTCTTTGGGCTTTCTTTCCCCTTTCTTTGGGCTTTCTTCCCCTTTGTTTGGGATTTCTTTCCCCTTTCTTTGGGATTTCTTTCCCCTTTCTTTGGGCTTTCTTTCCCCTTTCTTTGGGCTTTCTTTCCCCTTTCTTTCACCTTTTCTTTGGGCTTTCTTTTGGTTTTCTTTGGGCTTTCTTTGGGCTTTCCTTGGGCTTCCTTTGGGCTTTCTTTGGGCTTTCTTTGGGCTTTCTTTGGGCTTTCTTTGGGCTTTCTTTCCCCTTTCTTTGGGCTTTCTTTCCCCTTTCTTGGGGCTTTCTTTGGGCTTTCTTTCCCCTTTCTTTGGGCTTTCTTTCCTCTTTCTTTGGGCTTTCTTTCCCCTTTCTTTGGGCTTTCTTTCCCCTTTCCTTGGGCTTTCTTTCCACTTTCTTTGGGCTTTCTTTCATCTTTCTTGGGCTTTCTGGTGGCTTTCTTTCCCCTTTCTTTGGGCTTTCTTTCCCCTATCTTTGGGCTTTCTTTGGGCTTTTTTTCCCCTTTCTTTGGGCTTTCTTTGGGCTTTCTTTGTGCTTTCTTTGGGCTTTCTTTCCCCTTTCTTTGGGCATTCTTTGGGCTTTCTTTGGGCTTTCTTTCCCCTTTCTTTGGGCTTTCTTTGGGCTTTCTTTGAGCTTCCTTTGGGCTTACTTTGGGCTTTCTTTGGGCTTTCTTTCGGCTTTCCTTGGGCTTTCTTTCCCCTTTCTTTGGGCTTTCTTTCCCCTTTCTTTGGGCTTTCTTTGGGCTTTCTCTGGGCTTTGTTTGGACTTTCTTTGGGCTTTCTTTACCCTTTCTTTGGGCTTTCTTTGGGCTTTCTTTCCCCTTTCTTTGGGCTTTCTATGGGCTTTCTTTGGGCTTTCTTTGGGCTTTCTTTCCCTTTTTTGGGCTTTCTTTTGGCTTTCTTTCTCCTTTCTTTAGGCTTTCGTTGGGCTTTCTTTGGGCTTTCTTTCCCCTTTCTTTGGGCTTTCTTTGGCCTTTCTTTCCCCTTTCTTTGGACTTTTTTTGGGCTTTCTTTCCCCTTTCTTTGGGCTTTCTTTGGGCTATCTTCCCCTTTCTTTCCCCTTTCTTTGGGCTTTCTTTCCCCTTTCTTTTGGCTTTCTTTGGGCTTTCTTTGGGCTTTCTTTCCCCTTTCTTTGGGCTTTCTTTCCCCTTTCTTTGGGCTTTCTTTCCCTTTCATTCTGCTTTCTTTGGGCTTTCTTTGGCCTTTCTTTCGGCTTTCCTTCCCCTTTCTTTGGGCTTTCTTTCCCCTTTCTTTGCTTTCTTTCCCCTTTCTTTGGGATTTCTTTCCCCTTTCTTTGGGCTTTCTTTCCCCTTTCTTTGGGCTTTCTTTCCCCTTTCTTTGGGCTTTCTTTGGGCTTTCCTTGGGCTGTGTTTGGTCTTTCTTTGGCTTTCTTTGGGCTTTCTTTCCCCTTTCTTTGGGCTTTCTTTGGGCTTTCTTTGGGCTTTCCTTGGGCTTCCTTTGGGCTTTCTTTGGGCTTTCTTTGGGCTTTCTTTGGGATTTCTTTGGATTTCTTTGGGCTTTCTTTCCCCTTTCTTTGGGCTTTCTTTCCCTTTCTTTTGGCTTTCTTTGCCCTTTCTTTGGGCTTTCTTTGCCCTTTCTTTGGGCTTTCTTTCCCCTTTCTTAGGGCTTACTTTCCCCTTTCTTGGTTTTTCTTTGGGCTTTCTTTCTCTTTCTTTGGGCTTTCTTTCCCCTTTCTTTGGGCTTTCTTTGGGCTTTCTTTGGGCTTTCTTTCCCCTTTCTTTGGGCTTTCTTTGGGCTTTCTTTCTCCTTTATTTTCCCTTTCTTTGGGCTTTCTTTCCCCTTTCTTTGGGCTTTCTTTGGGCTTTCTTTCCCCTTTCCTTGGGCTTTCTTTGGGCTTTCTTTGGGATTTCCTTGGGCTTTCTTTCCCCTTTCTTGGGCTTTCTTTCCCCTTTCTTGTGGCTTTCTTTGGGCTTTCTTTGGGCTTTCTTTCCCCTTTCTTTGGGCTTTCTTTCCCCTTTCTTTGGGCTTTCTTTGGCCTTTCTTTGGGCTTTCTTTGGGCTTTCTATGGGCTTTCTCTGGGCTTTCTTTGGGCTTTCTTTGGGCTTTCTTTGGGCTTTCTTTCCCCTTTCTTTGGCTTTCTTTCCCCTTTCTTTGGGCTTTCTTTCCCCTTCTTTGGGCTTTCTTTGGCCTTTCTTTGGCCTTTCTTTCCCATTTCTTTTGGCTTTCTTTGCCCTTTCTTTGGGCTTTCTTTCCCCTTTCTTTGGGCATTCTTTTGCCCTTTCTTAGGGCTTACTTTCCCTTTCTTTGGGCTTTCTTTGGGCTTTCTTTCTCTTTCTTTGGGCTTTCTTTCCACTTTCTTTGGGCTTTCTTTCCCCTTTCTTTGGGCTTCTTTCTCCTTTCTTTGGGCTTTCTTGGGCTTTCTTTCCCCTTTCTTTGGCTTTCTTTCCCCTTTCTTTGGGCTTTCTTTCCCCTTTCTTTTGGCTTTCTTTCTCATTTATTTTCCCTTTCTTTGGGCTTTCTCTCCCCTTTCTTTGGGCTTTCTTTCCCCTTCCTTTGGGCTTTCTTTGGGCTTTCTTTGGGCTTCTTTCCCTTTCTTTGGGCTTTCTTTTGGCTTTCTTTCCCCTTTCTTTAGGCTTTCTTTGGGCTTTCTTTGGGCTTTCTTTCCCCTTTTTTTTTTGCTTTCTTTGGGCTTTCTTTCCCCTTTCTTTGGACTTTCTTTGGGCTTTCTTTCCCCTTTCTTTGGGCTTTCTTTGGGCTTTCTTTGGGCTATCTTCCCCCTTA
>NW_027043673.1:0-55109 GCF_036013475.1 Columba livia | reverse complement strand
TTTTCTTTCTTTCTTCTTCTTTCTTTCTTCTACCTTTCTTCTTTCTTCTTTCTTCCTTCTCTCTTTCTTTCTTCTTTCTTTATTCTTTCTTTCTTCTTTCTTTCATCTTTCTTACTTCTTTCTTACTTCTTTCTTCTTTCTTCTTCTTTCTTCTTTCTTTCTTCTTTCTTTCTTACTTCTTTCTTACTTCTTTGTTTCTCTCTTTCTTCTTTCTTCTTTCTTACTTCTTTCTTACTTCTTTCTAACTTCTTTATTTCTTCTTTCATTCTTCTTTCTTACTTCTTTCTAACTTCTTTCTTTCTTTCTTCTTTCCTTCTCCTTCTTTCTGTCTTTCTTTCTTCCTTCTTTCTTTCTTCTTTCTTACTTCTTTCTTTCTTCTTTCTTACTTCTTTCTTTCTTACTTCTTTCTTACTTCTTTCTTACTTCTTTCTTACTTCTTCCTATCTTCTTTTTTCTTCTTTCTTTCTTCTTTCTTTCTTCTTCCTTTCTTCTTTCTTTCTTTCTTACTTCTTTCTTACTTCTTTCTTTCTTTCTTCTTTCTTTCTTCTTTCTTTCTTCTTACTTTTTTTCTTACTTCTTTCTTTCTTTCTTCTTTCTTTCTTCTTTCTTTCTTCTTTATTTCTCTTTCTTCTTCTTTCTTTCTTCTTTCTTTCTTTCTTACTTCTTTCTTACTCCTTTCTTTCTCTCTTCTTTCTTACTTCTTTCTTTCTTTCTTCTTTCTTTCTTCTTTCTTCTTTCCTTCTTACTTAATTCATACTTCTTTCTTACTTATTACTTACTTCTTCTAACTTCTTTCTTCTTTCTTTCTTGTTTCTTACTTCTTTCTAACTTCTTTCTCTCTTTCTTCTTTCTTTCTCCTTTTTTTCTTCTTTCTTTCTTCTTTCTTTCTTCTTTCTTTCTTACTTCTTTCTTACTTCTTTCTTACTTCTTTCTTACTTCTCTCTTTCCTTCTTCTTTCTTAATTCTTTCGTACTTCTTTCGTACTTCTTTCTTAGTTCTTTCTTACTTCTTTCTCTACTTCTTTCCTCTCTCTTTCTTACTTCTTTCTTACTTCTTTCTTCTTTCTTTCTTCTTTCCTTATTCCTTCTTTCTTCTTTCTTACTTCTTTCTTACTTCTTCCTTACTTCTTTCTTACTTCTTTCTTACTTCTTTCTTACATTTTTCTTCTTTCTTTCTTACTTCTTTCTTACTTCTTTCTTACTTCTTTCTTACTTCTTTCTTACTTCTTTCTTACTTCTTCTTCATTCCTCCTTAATTCTTAATTCTTTCTTTCTTACTTCTTTCTTACTTCTTTCTTACTTCTTTCTTTCTTTCTTCTTTCTTTCTTCTTTTTAATTCTTTCTTCTTCTTTCTTTCTTCTTTCTTCTTCTTTCTTCTTCTCCTTTCTTTTTCTTTCTTTCTTACTTCTTTCTTACTTCTTTCTTTCCTTTCTTCTTTCTTCTTCTTTCTTTCTTTCTTACTTTTTCTTACTTCTTTCTTTCTTCTTTCTTTCTTCTTTCTTTCTTCTTTATTTCTTCTTTCTTTCTTCATTCTTTCTTCTTTCCTTCTTTCTTTCTTCTTTCTTACTTTCTTTCTCTTTCTTACTTCTTCTTACTTCTTCTTACTTCTTTCTTACTTCTTTCTTTCGTACTACTTTCGTACTTCTTTCTTAATTCTTTCTTTCTTCTTTCTTACTTCTTTCTTACTTCTTTCTTTCTTTCTTCTTTCTTTCTTCTTTCTTAATTCTTTCTTTCTTCTTTCTTTCTTCTTTGTTTCTTCTTTCTTTCTTCTTCCTTTCTTCTTTCTTTCTTTCTTACTTCTTTCTTCTTTCTTTCTTTCTTCTTTCTTTCTTATTTCTTTCTTTCTTAATTTTTCTTGTTTCTTTCTTTTTTCTTTCTTTCTTCTTTCTTTCTTCTGTATTTCTTCTTTCTTTCTTCTTTCTTTCTTCTTTCTTTCTTACTTCTTTCTTACTTCTTTCTTTCTTTCTTTTCTTTCTTCTTTCTTTCTTACTTATTTCATACTTCTTTCTTACTTATTTCTTACTTCTTTCTTACTTCTTACTTTCTCTCTTTCTTCTTTCTTCTTTCTTACTTCTTTCTTACTTCTTTGTAACTCCTTTCTTTCTTCTTTCTTTCTTATTTCTTACTTCTTTCTAACTTCTTTCTCTCTTTCTTCTTTCTTTCTCCTTTCTTTCTTCTTTCTTTCTTACTTCTTTCTTACTTCTTTCTTTCTTTCTTCTTTCTTACTTCTTTCTTTCTTTCTTTTTCTTTCTTCTTTCGTTTCTTACTTATTTCATACTTCTTTCTTAGTTCTTACTTTCTCTCTTTCTTCTTTCTCATTTCTTACTTCTTTCTTACTTCTTTCTAACTTCTTTCTTTCTTCTTTCTTTCTTATTTCTTACTTCTTTCTAACTTCTTTCTCTCTTTCTTCTTTCTTTCTCCTTTCTTTCTCTTTCTTTCTTACTTCTTTCTTACTTCTTTCTTACTTCTTTCTTACTTCTTTCTTCTTTCTTTCTTACTTCTTTCTTCTTTCTTTCTTCTTTCTTTCTTCTTTCTTTCTTACTTCTTTCTTACTTCTTTCTTACTTCTTTCTTACTTCTTTCTTCTTTCTTTCTTACTTCTTTCTTCTTCTTTCTTCTTTCTTTCTTCTTTCTTTCTTACTTCTTTCTTACTTCTTTCTTACTTCTTTCTTGCTTCTTTCTTACTTCTTTCTTACTTCTTTCTTCCTTCTTTCTTTCTTCTTTCTTACTTCTTTCTTTCTTCTTTCTTACTTCTTTCTTTCTTTCTTCTTTCTTACTTCTTTCGTACTTCTTTCGTACTTCTTTCTTACTTCTTTCTTACTTCTTTCTTACTTCTCTCTCTACTTCTTTCTTCTTCTTTCTTGATTCTTTCTTACTTCTTTCTTACTTCTTTCTTCTTTCTTTCTTACTTCTTTCTTCTTTCTTTCTTCTTTCTTTCTTCTTTCTTTCTTACTTCTTTCTTACTTCTTTCTTACTTCTTTCTTGCTTCTTTCTTACTTCTTTCTAACTTCTTTTTTCTTCTTTCTTTCTTCTTTCTTTCTTCTTTCTTTCTTACTTCTTTCTTACTTCTTTCTTACTTCTTTCTAACTTCTTTCTTTCTTCTTTCTTTTTTCTTTGTTTCTTACATCTTTTCTTCTTTCTTTCTTACTTCTTTCTTACTTCTTTCTTAATTCTTTCTTTATTCTTCTTACTTCTTTCTTACTTCTTTCTTACTTCTTTCTTACTTCTTTCTTTCTTTCTCCTTCCTTTCATTCTTTCTTTCTTATTTCTAAATTCTTTCTAACTTCTTTCTTATTTCTTTCTACTTTTTTCTTCATTCCTCCTTACTTCTTACTTCTTTCTTTCTTACTTCTTTCTTACTTCTTTCTTACTTGTTTCTTCTTCTTTCTTTCTTCTTTCTTTCTTCTTTCTTTCTTCTTTCTTTCTACTTCTTTCTTACTTCTTTGTTACTTCTTTCTTTCTTAATTCTTTCTTACTTCTTTCTTTCTTCATTCTTTCTTCTTTCTTTCTTCTTTCTTTCTTCTTTCTTTCTTCTTCCTTTCTTTTTTTTCTTCTTAATTCTTTCTTACTTCTTTCTTTCTTTCTTCTTCTTCTTTCCTTTCTTTCTTACTTTTTTCTTACTTCTTTCTTTCTTTCTTCTTTCTTTCTTCTTTCTTTCTTCTTTCTTTCTTCTTTCTTTCTTACTTATTTCATACTTCTTTCTTACTTATTTCTTACTTCTTTCTTACTTCTTTCTTTCTCTCTTCTTCTTTCTTCTTTCTTACTTCTTTCTTACTTCCTTCTAACTTCTTCTTTCTTCTTTCTTTCTTATTTCTTACTTCTTTCTAACTTCTTCTCTCATTCTTCTTTCTTTCTCCTTTCTTTCTTCTTTCTTTCTTCTTTCTTTCTTCTTTCTTACTTCTTCTTACTTCTTTCTTACTTCCTTCTTCTTTCTTTCTTACTTCTTTCTTACTTCTTTCTTACTTCTTTCTTACTTCTTTCTTACTTTTTTCTTCATTCCTCCTTACTTCTTACTTCTTTCTTTCTTACTTCTTTCTTACTTCTTTCTTACTTGTTTCTTCTTTCGTTCTTACTTCTTTCTTACTTCTTTCTTACTTCTTTCTTACTTCTTTCTACTTCTATTTCATTCCTCCTTACTTCTTTCTTCTTTCTTTCTTAACTTCTTTCTTACTTCTTTCTTACTTATTTCTTTCTTACTTCTTTCTTACTTCTTTCTTACTTCTTTCTAACTTCCTTCTTACTTCTTTCTTACTTCTTTCTTACTTCTGTCTAACTTCTTTCTTTCTTCTTTCTTTTTTCTTTCTTTCTTCTTTGTTTCTTACTTCTTCTTCTTTCTTTCTTATTTCTTCTTAATTCTTTCTTACTTCTTTCTAACTACTTCTTACTTCTTTCTTCTTTCTTTCTTACTTCTTTCTACTTCTGTCTAACTTCTTCTTTCTTCTTTCTTTTTTCTTTCTTTCTTCTTTGTTTCTTACTTCTTTCTTCTTTCTTTCTTATTTCTTTCTTAATTCTTTCTTACTTCTTTCTAACTACTTTCTTACTTCTTTCTTCTTTCTTTCTTCTTTCTTTCTTACTTCTTTCTTACTTCTTTCTAACTTCTTTCTTTCTTCCTTCTTTCTTCTTTCTTTCTTCTTTCTTTCTTCTTTCTTCTTCTTCCTTTCTTCTTTCTTTCTTTCTACTTCTTTCTTTCTTTCTTCTTTCTTTCTTCTTTCTTCTTCTTTCTTTCTTCTTCCTTTCTTTTTTTCTTTCTTACTTCTTTCTTTCTTTCTTCTTTCTTCTTCTTTCCTTTCTTTCTTACTTTTTTTTACTCTTTCTTTCTTTCTTCTTTCTTTCTTCATTCTTTCTTCTTTCTTTTTTCTTTCTTTCTTCTTTCTTTCTTCATTCTTTCTTCTTTCTTTCTTCCTTCTTTTCTTACTTATTTCATACTTCTTTCTTACTTATTTATTACTTCTTTCTTACTTCTTTCTTACTTCTTTCTTACTTCTTTCTTACTTCTTTCTTACTTCTTTCTAACTTCTTCTTACTTCTTTGTTACTTCTTTCTTTCTTACTTCTTTCTTAATTCTTCTTACTTCATTCTTACTTCTTTCTAACTTCTTTCTTTCTTCTTTCTTTCTTCTTTCTTTCTTCTTTCTTTCTTCTTTCTTTCTTCTTTCTTTCTTCTTCTTTCTTCCTTCTTTCTTTCTTACTTCTTTCTTACTTCTTTCTTTCTTTCTTCTTTCTTTCTTCTTTCTTTCTTTCTTACTTTTTTCTTACTTCTTTCTTTCTTTCTTCTTTCTTTCTTCTTTCTTTCTTCTTTATTTCTTCTTTCTTTCTTCTTTCTTCTTTCTTTCTTACTTCTTTCTTACTTCTTTCCTTACTTCTTTTCTTTCTTTTTTCTTCCTTTCTCTTTCTTTTCTTATTTCTAAATTCTTTCTAACTTCTTTCTTATTTCTTTCTTACTTCTTTCTTTCTTTCTTCTTTCTTAATTCTTTCTACTTCTTTCTAACTACTTTCTTACTTCTTTCTTACTTCTTTCTTTCTTCTTTCTTTGTTCTTTATTCTTCTTTCTTTCTTCTTTCTTTCTTCTTTCTTTCTTACTTCTTTCTTACTTCTTTCTTACTTCTTTCTTTCTTTCTTCTTTCTTACTTCTTCTTACTTCTTTCTTCTTTCTTTCTTACTTCTTTCTTACTTCTTTCTTACTTCTTTCTTACTTCTTTCTACTTCTTTCTTCATTCCTCCTTACTTCTTTCTTCTTTCTTTCTTACTTCTTTCTTTCTTCTTTCTTACTTCTTTCTTTCTTTCTCTTTCTTTCTTCTTTCATTCTCTTTCTTTCTTACTCTTTCTTACTTCTTTGTTACTTCTTTCTTTCTTACTTCTTTCTTAATTATTTCTTACTTCTTTCTAACTTCTTTCTACTTCTTTCTTACTTCTTTCTTACTTCTTTCTTACTTCTTTCTTTCTTTCTTCTTTCTTTCTTCTTTCTTTCTTTCTTACTTCTTTCTTACTTCTTTCTTTCTTTCTTCTTTCTTTCTTCTTTCTTTCTTCTTTCTTTCTTACTTATTTCATACTTCTTTCTTACTTATTTCTTACTTCTTTCTTACTTCTTTCTTTCTCTCTTTCTTCTTCTTCTTCTTACTTCTTTCTTACTTCCTTCTACTTCTTTCTTTCTTCTTTCTTTCTTATTTCTTACTTCTTTCTAACTTCTTCCTCTCTTTCTTCTTTCTTTCTCCTTTCTTTCTTCTTTCTTTCTTCTTTCTTTCTTCTTTCTTTCTTACTTCTTTCTTACTTCTTTCTTACTTCTTTCTTACTTCTTTCTTACTTCTTTCTTCCTTCTTTCTTTCTTCTTTCTTACTTCTTTCTTTCTTCTTTCTTACTTCTTTCTTACTTCTTTCTTACTTCTTTCTTACTTCTTTCTAACTTCTTTTTCTTCTTTCTTTCTTCTTTCTTTCTTCTTTCTTTCTTTCTTCTTTCTTACTCTTTCTTTCTTTCTTCTTTCTTACTTCTTTCGTAGTTCTTTCGTACTTCTTTCTTACTTCTTTCTTACTTCTTTCTTACTTTTTCTTCATTCCTACTTACTTCTTACTTCTTTCTTTCTTACCTCTTCTTACTTCATTCTTACTTGTTCTATCTTCTTTCTTTCTCCTTTCTTTCTCCTTTCTTTCTTACTTCTTTCTACTTCTTTCTAATTCTTTTTTCTTACTTCTTTCTTAATTCTTTCTTACTTCTTTCTAACTTCTTTCTTACTTCTTTCTTACTTCTTTCTTACTTCTTTCTAACTTCTTTCTTTCTTCATTCTTATTTTTTCTTTCTTCTTTGTTTCTTACTTCTTTCTTCTTTCTTTCTTACTTCTTTCTTACTTCTTTCTTACTTCTTTCTTACTTCTTTCTTTCTTTCTTCTTCTTTCTTCTTTCTTTCTTATTTCTAAATTCTTTCTAACTTCTTTCTTCTTTCTTTCTTACTTCTTTCTTTCTTTCTTCTTTCTTACTTCTTTCTTGCTTCTTTCTTACTTCTTTCTAACTTCTTTCTTCTTCTTTCTTTCTTCTTCTTTCTTACTTCTTTCTTACTTCTTTCTTACTTCTTTCTTTCTTACTTCTTTCTTACTCTTTCTATACGTCTTTCTAACTTCTTTCTTTCTTCTTTCTTTCTTACTTCTTTCTTCTTTCTTTCTTACTTCTTTCTTACTTCTTCTTACTTCTTTCTTTCTTCTTTCTTACTTCTTTCTTTCTTCTTTCTTACTTCTTTCTTACTTCTTTCTTACTTCTTTCTTACTTCTTTCTTACTTCTTTCTAACTTCTTTTTTCTTCTTTCTTTCTTCTTTCTTTCTTCTTTCATTCTTACTTCTTTTCTACTTTCTTCTTTCTTACTTCTTTCGTACTTCTTTCTTCTTTCTTTCTTACTTCTTTCTTACTTCTTTCTTACTTCTTTCTTTCTTCTTTCTTACTCTTCTTTCTTCTTTCTACTTCTTTCTTACTTCTTTCTTACTTCTTTCTCTTCTTTCTTACTTCTTTCTTACTTCTTTCTACTTCTTTCTTACTTCTTTCTTACTTTTTCTTCATTCCTACTTACTTCTTACTTCTTTATTTCTTACTTCTTTCTTACTTCTTTCTTACTTGTTTCTATCTTCTTTCTTTCTTCTTTCTTTCTTACTTCTTTCTTACTTCTTTCTTAATTCTTTTTTCTTACTTCTTTCTTAATTCTTTCTTACTTCTTTCTAACTTCTTTTTTACTTCTTTCTTACTTCTTTCTTACTTCTTTCTAACTTCTTTCTTTCTTCATTCTTATTTTTTCTTTCTTCTTTGTTTCTTACTTCTTTCTTCTTTCTTCTTACTCTTTCTTACTTCTTCTTACTTCTTTCTAACTTCTTTCTTTCTTCTTTCTTTCTTCCTTTCTTTCTTCTTTCTTTCTTACTTCTTCTTACTTCTTTCTTACTTCTTTCTTACTTCTTTCTTACTTCTTTCTTTCTTCTTCTTCCTTTCTTCTTTCTTTCTTATTTCTAAATTCTTTCTAACTTCTTTCTTCTTTCTTTCTTACTTCTTTCTTTCTTTCTTCTTTCTTACTTCTTTCTAACTTCTTTCTTACTTCTTTCTTACTTCTTTCTAAACTTCTTTCTTACTTCTTTCTTGCTTCTTTCTTACTTCTTTCTAACTTCTTTCTTTTCTTCTTTCTTTCTTCTTTCTTTCTTACTTCTTTCTTACTTCTTCTACTTCTTTCTTTCTACTTCTTTCTTACTTCTTTTCTATACTCTTTCTAACTTCTTTCTTCTTTCTTTCTTACTTCTTTCTTCTTTCTTTCTTACTTCTTTCTTACTTCTTTCTTACTTCTTTCTTACTTCTTTCTTCTCTCTTTCTTACTTCTTTCTTCTTCTTTCTTACTTCTTTCTTACTTCTTTCTTACTTCTTTCTTAATTCTTTCTAACTTCTTTTTTCTCTTTCTTTCTTCTTTCTTTCTTCTTTCTTTCTTACTTCTTCTTACTTCTTTCTTACTTCTTTCTTACTTCTTTCTATACGTCTTTCTAACTTCTTTCTTTCTTCTTTCTTTCTTCTTTCTTTCATACTTCTTTCTTACTTCTTTGTTACTTCTTTCTTTCTACTTCTTTCTTATTCTTCTTACTTCTTTCTAACTCTTTCTTTCTTCTTTCTTACTTCTTTCTTACTTCTTTCTAACTTCTTCCTTTCTTCTTTCTTTTCTTTCTTTCTTTCTTACTTTTTTCTTACTTCTTTCTTCTTTCTTTTTCTTTTTCTTTCTTTCTTCTTTATTTCTTCTTCTTTCTCTTACTTTCTTCCTTCTCTTTCTGACTTCTTCTTACTCTTCTTACTTCTTTCTTACTTCTTTCTTACTTCTTTCTTTCTTTCTTCTTCTTTCTTCTTTCTTTCTTTTTTCTAAATTCTTTCTAACTTCTTTCTTATTTCTTTCTTATTCTTTCTTTCTTTCTTCTTCCTTTCTTCTTTCTTTCTTATTTCTAAATTCTTTCTAACTTCTTTCTTACTTCTTTGTTACTTCTTTCTTTCTTACTTCTTTCTTAATCTTTCCTTACTTCTTTCTTACTTCTATCTAACTTCTTTCTTTCTTCTTTCTTTCTTATTTCTTCTTCTTTCTTTCTTCTTCCTTTCTTCTTTCTTTCTTCTTACTTCGTTCTTACATCTTTCTTTCTTTCTTTCTTCTTTCTTTCTTCTTTCTGTCTTTCTTAGTTTTTCTTACTTCTTTCTTTCTTTCTCTTTCTTTCTCTTTGTTTCTTCTTTATTTCTTCTTTCTTTCTTCTTTCTTTCTTCTTTTTTTCTTACTTCTTTCTTACTTCTTTCTTACTTCTTTCTTTCTTTCTTCTTCCTTTCTTCTTTCTTTCTTATTTCTAAATTCTTTCTAACTTCTTTCTTATTTCTTTCTTACTTCTTTCTTTCTTTCTTCTTTCTTAATTTTTCTACATCTTTCTAACTACTTTCTTACTTCTTTCTTACTTCTTTCTTTCTTCTTTCTTACTTCTTTCTTACTTCTTTCTTTCTTTCTTCTTCCTTTCTTCTTTCTTTCTTATTTCTAAATTCTTTCTAACTTCTTTCTTACTTCTTTGTTACTTCTTTCTCTCTTACTTCTTTCTTAATGCTTTCTTACTTCTTTCTAACTACTTTCTTACTTCTTTCTTACTTCTTTCTTACTTCTTTCTAACGTCTTTCTTTCTTCTTTCTTTCTTCTTTCTTTCTTCTTTCTTTCTTACTTCTTTCTTACTTCTTTCTTACTACTTTCTTACTTCTTTCTTACTTCTTTCTTACTTCTTTCTTACTTCTTTCTTTCTTTCTTCTTCCTTTCTTCTTTCTTTCTTATTTCTAAATTCTTTCTAACTTCTTTCTTATTTCTTTCTTACTTCTTTCTTTCTTTCTTCTTTCTTCCTTCTTTCTAACTTCTTTCTTACTTCTTTCTAACTTCTTTTTTACTTATTTCTTACTTCTTTCTTACTTCTTTCCAACTTCTTTCTTTCTTCATTATTTCTTCTTTCTTTCTTACTTCTTTCTTACTTCTTTCTTACTTCTTTCTTTCTTACTTCTTTCTTAATTCTTTCGTACTTCTTTCTTTCTTTCTTCTTTCTTCCTTCCTTCTTTCTTCTTTATTTCTTCTTTCTTTCTTCTTTCTTTCTTCTTTCTTTCTTTCTTACTTCTTTCTTACTTCTTTCTTTCTTTCTTCTTTCTTACTTCTTTCTTTCTTTCTTCTTTCTTTCTTCTTTCTTTCTTACTTCTTTCTTACTTCTTTGTTACTTCTTCCTTTCTTACTTCTTTCTTAATTCTTTCTTACTTCTTTCTAACTTCTTTCTTACTTCTTTCTTACTTCTTTCTTCTTTCTAACTTCTTTATTTCTTCTTTCTTTCTTCTTTCTTTCTTCTTTCTTCTTTCTTTCTTCTTTCTTTCTTCTTCCTTTCTTCTTTCTTTCTTTCTTACTTCTTTCTTACTTCTTTCTTTCTTTCTTCTTTCTTTCTTCTTTCTTTCTTTCTTACTTTTTTCTTACTTCTTTCTTTCTTTCTTCTTTCTTTCTTCTTTCTTTCTTCTTTCTTTCTTCTTTCTTTCTTCTTTCTTTCTTCTTTCTTTCTTCTTTCTTTCTTCTTTCTTTCTTTCTTACTTCTTTCTTACTTCTTTCTTTCTTTCTTCTTTCTTTCTTCTTTCTTTCTTCTTTCTTTCTTACTTATTTCGTACTTCTTTCTTACTTATTTCTTACTTCTTTCTTACTTCTTTCTTTCTCTCTTTCTTCTTTCTTCTTTCTTACTTCTTTCTTACTTCTTTCTTCTTTCTTTCTTCTTTCTTTCTTACTTCTTTCTTACTTCTTTCTTTCTTACTTCTTTCTTACTTCTTTCTTACTTCTTTCTAACTTCTTTCTTACTTCTTTCTTACTTCTTTCTTACTTCTTTCTAACTTCTTTCTTTCTTCTTTCTTTTTCTTTCTTTCTTCTTTGTTTCTTACTTCTTTCTTCTTTCTTTCTTACTTCTTTCTTACTTCTTTCTTACTTCTTTCTTCCTTCTTTCTTACTTCTTTCTAACTTCTTTCTTACTTCTTTCTTAATTCTTTCTTCTTTCTAACTTCTTTCTTTCTTCTTTCTTTCTTCTTTCTTTCTTCTTTCTTTCTTACTTCTTTCTTACTTCTTTCTTACTTCTTTTTAACTTCTTTCTTTCTTCTTTCTTACTTCTTTCTTTCTTCTTTCTTACTTCTTTCTTACTTCTTTCTTCTTTCTTTCCTAATTCTTTCTTACTTCTTTCTTGTTTCTTTCTTACTTCTTTCTTACTTCTTTCTTTCTTCTTTCTTTCTTACTTCTTTCTTACTTCTTTCCTCCTTCTTTCTTACTTCTTTCTTACTTCTCTCTGACTTATTTCTTTCTTTTCTCTTTCTTCTCACTTTCTTATTTCTTTCTTCTTTCTTTCTTACTTCTTTCTAACTTCTTTCTTTCTTCTTTCTTTTTTCTTTCTTTCTTCTTTGTTTCTTACTTCTTTCTTCTTTCTTTCTTACTTCTTTCTTACTTCTTTCTAACTTCTTTCTTACATGTTTCTTCTTTCTTTCTTACTTCTTTCTTTCTTCTTTCTTTCTTCTTTCTTACTTCTATCTTACTTCTTTCTTACTTCTTTCTTACTTCTTTCTTACTTCTTTCTTTCTTTCTTCTTCCTTTCTTCTTTCTTTCTTATTTCTAAAGTCTTTCTAACTTCTTTCTTATTTCTTTCTTACTTCTTTCTTTCTTTATTCTTTCTTACTTCTTTCTAACTTCTTTCTACTTCTTTCTTACTTCTTTCTAACTTTTTTCTTACTTCTTTCTTACTTCTTTCTTACTTCTTTCTTTCTTACTTCTTTCTTCTTTCTTTCTTCTTTCTTTCTAACTTCTTTCTTACTTCTTTCTTACTCCTTTCTTACTTCTTTCTTACTTTTTTCTTCATTCCTCCTTACTTCTTACTTCTTTCTTTCTTACTTCTTTCTATTTCTTTCTTACTTGTTTCTATCTTCTTTCTTTCTTCTTTCTTTCTTCTTCCTTTCTTACTTCTTTCTTACTTCTTTCTTACTTCTTTCTTTCTTACTTCTTTCTTACTTCTTTCTTACTTCTTTCTTCTTTCGTTTCTTACTTCTTTCTTACTTCTTTCTTACTTATTTCTTACTTCTTTCTTACTTCTATTTCATTCCTCCTTACTTCTTTCTTCTTTCTTTCTTACTTCTTTCTTACTTCTTTCTTACTTATTTTCTTTCTTACTTCTTTCTTACTTCTTTCTTACTTCTTTCTAACTTCTTTCTTAGTTCTTTCTTACTTCTTTCTTACTTCTGTCTAACTTCTTTCTTTCTTCTTTCTTTTTTCTTTCTTTCTTCTTTGTTTCTTACTTCTTTCTTCTTTCTTTCTTTTTTCTTTCTTAATTCTTTCTTACTTCTTTCTAACTACTTTCTTACTTCTTTCTTACTTCTTTCTTTCTTCTTTCTTCTTCTTTATTTCTTCTTTCTTTTTTCTTTCTTTCTCTTTGTTTCTTACTTCTTTCTTCTTTCTTTCTTATTTCTTTCTTAATTCTTTCTTACTTCTTCTAACTACTTTCTTACTTCTTTCTTACTTCTTTCTTTCTTCTTTCTTTCTTCTTTATTTCTTCTTTCTTTCTTCTTTCTTTCTTCTTTCTTTCTTACTTCTTTCTTACTTCTTTCTTACTTCTTTCTTACTTCTTTCTTACTTCTTTCTTACTTCTTTCTTCTTTCTTTCTTACTTCTTTCTTAATTCTTTCTAACTTCTCTCTTTCTTCCTTCTTTCTACTTTCTTTCTTCTTTCTTTCTTCTTTCTTTCTTCTTCCTTTCTTCTTTCTTTCTTTCTTACTTCTTTCTTACTTCTTTCTTTCTTTCTTCTTTCCTTCTTCTTTCTTTCTTCTTTCTTACTTCTTCCTTTCTTTTTTTTCTTTCTTACTTCTTCCTTACTTCTTTCTTTCTTTCTTCTTTCTTTCTTCTTTCTTTCTTTCTTACTTTTTTTTTACTTCTTTCTTTCTTTCTTCTTTCTTTCTTCTTTCTTTCTTCTTTCTTTCTTCCTCTTTCTTACTTATTTCATACTTCTTTCTTACTTATTTATTACTTCTTTCTTACTTCTTTCTTACTTCTTTCTTACTTCTTTCTTACTTCTTTCTTACTTCTTTCTAACTTCTTTCTTACTTCTTTGTTACTTCTTTCTTTCTTACTTCTTTCTTAATTCTTTCTTACTTCTTTCTTACTTCTTTCTAACTTCTTTCTTTCTTCTTTGTTTCTTCTTTCTTTCTTCTTTCTTTCTTCTTTCTTTCTTCTTTCTTTCTTCTTTCTTTCTTCCTTCTTTCTTTCTTACTTCTTTCTTACTTCTTTCTTTCTTCTTTCTTTCTTCTTTCTTTCTTTCTTACTTTTTTCTTACTTCTTTCTTTCTTTCTTCTTTCTTTCTTCTTTCTTTCTTCTTTATTTCTTCTTTCTTTCTTCTTTCTTCTTTCTTTCTTACTTCTTTCTTACTTCTTTCTTACTTCTTTCTTTCTTTTTTCTTCCTTTCTTCTTTCTTTCTTATTTCTAAATTCTTTCTAACTTCTTTCTTATTTCTTTCTTACTTCTTTCTTTCTTTCTTCTTTCTTAATTCTTTCTTACTTCTTTCTAACTACTTTCTTACTTCTTTCTTACTTCTTTCTTTCTTCTTTCTTTGTTCTTTATTTCTTCTTTCTTTCTTCTTTCTTTCTTCTTTCTTTCTTACTTCTTTCTTACTTCTTTCTTACTTCTTTCTTTCTTTCTTCTTTCTTACTTCTTTCTTACTTCTTTCTTCTTTCTTTCTTACTTCTTTCTTACTTCTTTCTTACTTCTTTCTTACTTCTTTCTTAATTCTTTCTTCATTCCTCCTTACTTCTTTCTTCTTTCTTTCTTCTTTCTTTCTTTCTTACTTTTTTCTTACTTCTTTCTTTCTTTCTTTTTCTTTTTCTTTCTTTCTTCTTTATTTCTTCTTTCTTTCTTCTTACTTTCTTCTTTCTTTCTTACTTCTTTCTTACTTCTTTCTTACTTCTTTCTTACTTCTTTCTTTCTTTCTTCTTCCTTTCTTCTTTCTTTCTTATTTCTAAATTCTTTCTAACTTCTTTCTTACTTCTTTGTTACTTCTTTCTCTCTTACTTCTTTCTTAATGCTTTCTTACTTCTTTCTAACTACTTTCTTACTTCTTTCTTACTTCTTTCTTACTTCTTTCTAACGTCTTTCTTTCTTCTTTCTTTCTTCTTTCTTTCTTCTTTCTTTCTTACTTCTTTCTTACTTCTTTCTTACTACTTTCTTACTTCTTTCTTACTTCTTTCTTACTTCTTTCTTACTTCTTTCTTTCTTTCTTCTTCCTTTCTTCTTTCTTTCTTATTTCTAAATTCTTTCTAACTTCTTTCTTATTTCTTTCTTACTTCTTTCTTTCTTTCTTCTTTCTTCCTTCTTTCTAACTTCTTTCTTACTTCTTTCTAACTTCTTTTTTACTTATTTCTTACTTCTTTCTTACTTCTTTCCAACTTCTTTCTTTCTTCATTATTTCTTCTTTCTTTCTTACTTCTTTCTTACTTCTTTCTTTCTTACTTCTTTCTTAACTCTTTCGTACTTCTTTCTTTCTTTCTTCTTTCTTCCTTCCTTCTTTCTTCTTTATTTCTTCTTTCTTTCTTCTTTCTTTCTTCTTTCTTTCTTTCTTACTTCTTTCTTACTTCTTTCTCTCTTTCTTCTTTCTTACTTCTTTCTTTCTTTCTTCTTTCTTTCTTCTTTCTTTCTTACTTCTTTCTTACTTCTTTGTTACTTCTTTCTTTCTTACTTCTTTCTTAATTCTTTCTTACTTCTTTCTAACTTCTTTCTTACTTCTTTCTTACTTCTTTCTTCTTTCTAACTTCTTTATTTCTTCTTTCTTTCTTCTTTCTTTCTTCTTTCTTCTTTCTTTCTTCTTTCTTTCTTCTTCCTTTCTTCTTTCTTTCTTTCTTACTTCTTTCTTACTTCTTTCTTTCTTTCTTCTTTCTTTCTTCTTTCTTTCTTTCTTACTTTTTTCTTACTTCTTTCTTTCTTTCTTCTTTCTTTCTTCTTTCTTTCTTTTTCTTTCTTCTTTCTTTCTTCTTTCTTTCTTCTTTCTTTCTTCTTTCTTTCTTCTTTCTTTCTTTCTTACTTCTTTCTTACTTCTTTCTTTCTTTCTTCTTTCTTTCTTCTTTCTTTCTTCTTTCTTTCTTACTTATTTCGTACTTCTTTCTTACTTATTTCTTACTTCTTTCTTACTTCTTTCTTTCTCTCTTTCTTCTTTCTTCTTTCTTACTTCTTTCTTCTTTCTTTCTTCTTTTTTTCTTACTTCTTTCTTACTTCTTTCTTACTTCTTTCTTTCTTTCTTCTTCCTTTCTTCTTTCTTTCTTATTTCTAAATTCTTTCTAACTTCTTTCTTATTTCTTTCTTACTTCTTTCTTTCTTTCTTCTTTCTTAATTTTTCTTACTTCTTTCTAACTACTTTCTTACTTCTTTCTTACTTCTTTCTTTCTTCTTTCTTACTTCTTTCTTACTTCTTTCTTTCTTTCTTCTTCCTTTCTTCTTTCTTTCTTATTTCTAAATTCTTTCTAACTTCTTTCTTACTTCTTTGTTACTTCTTTCTCTCTTACTTCTTTCTTAATGCTTTCTTACTTCTTTCTAACTACTTTCTTACTTCTTTCTTACTTCTTTCTTACTTCTTTCTAACGTCTTTCTTTCTTCTTTCTTTCTTCTTTCTTTCTTCTTTCTTTCTTACTTCTTTCTTACTTCTTTCTTACTACTTTCTTACTTCTTTCTTACTTCTTTCTTACTTCTTTCTTACTTCTTTCTTTCTTTCTTCTTCCTTTCTTCTTTCTTTCTTATTTCTAAATTCTTTCTAACTTCTTTCTTATTTCTTTCTTACTTCTTTCTTTCTTTCTTCTTTCTTCCTTCTTTCTAACTTCTTTCTTACTTCTTTCTAACTTCTTTTTTACTTATTTCTTACTTCTTTCTTACTTCTTTCCAACTTCTTTCTTTCTTCATTATTTCTTCTTTCTTTCTTACTTCTTTCTTACTTCTTTCTTACTTCTTTCTTTCTTACTTCTTTCTTAATTCTTTCGTACTTCTTTCTTTCTTTCTTCTTTCTTCCTTCCTTCTTTCTTCTTTATTTCTTCTTTCTTTCTTCTTTCTTTCTTCTTTCTTTCTTTCTTACTTCTTTCTTACTTCTTTCTTTCTTTCTTCTTTCTTACTTCTTTCTTTCTTTCTTCTTTCTTTCTTCTTTCTTTCTTACTTCTTTCTTACTTCTTTGTTACTTCTTCCTTTCTTACTTCTTTCTTAATTCTTTCTTACTTCTTTCTAACTTCTTTCTTACTTCTTTCTTACTTCTTTCTTCTTTCTAACTTCTTTATTTCTTCTTTTTTCTTCTTTCTTTCTTCTTTCTTCTTTCTTTCTTCTTTCTTTCTTCTTCCTTTCTTCTTTCTTTCTTTCTTACTTCTTTCTTACTTCTTTCTTTCTTTCTTCTTTCTTTCTTCTTTCTTTCTTTCTTACTTTTTTCTTACTTCTTTCTTTCTTTCTTCTTTCTTTCTTCTTTCTTTCTTCTTTCTTTCTTCTTTCTTTCTTCTTTCTTTCTTCTTTCTTTCTTCTTTCTTTCTTCTTTCTTTCTTTCTTACTTCTTTCTTACTTCTTTCTTTCTTTCTTCTTTCTTTCTTCTTTCTTTCTTCTTTCTTTCTTACTTATTTCGTACTTCTTTCTTACTTATTTCTTACTTCTTTCTTACTTCTTTCTTTCTCTCTTTCTTCTTTCTTCTTTCTTACTTCTTTCTTACTTCTTTCTTCTTTCTTTCTTCTTTCTTTCTTACTTCTTTCTTACTTCTTTCTTTCTTACTTCTTTCTTACTTCTTTCTTACTTCTTTCTAACTTCTTTCTTACTTCTTTCTTACTTCTTTCTTACTTCTTTCTAACTTCTTTCTTTCTTCTTTCTTTTTTCTTTCTTTCTTCTTTGTTTCTTACTTCTTTCTTCTTTCTTTCTTACTTCTTTCTTACTTCTTTCTTACTTCTTTCTTCCTTCTTTCTTACTTCTTTCTAACTTCTTTCTTACTTCTTTCTTAATTCTTTCTTCTTTCTAACTTCTTTCTTTCTTCTTTCTTTCTTCTTTCTTTCTTCTTTCTTTCTTACTTCTTTCTTACTTCTTTCTTACTTCTTTTTAACTTCTTTCTTTCTTCTTTCTTACTTCTTTCTTTCTTCTTTCTTACTTCTTTCTTACTTCTTTCTTCTTTCTTTCTTAATTCTTTCTTACTTCTTTCTTGTTTCTTTCTTACTTCTTTCTTACTTCTTTCTTTCTTCTTTCTTTCTTACTTCTTTCTTACTTCTTTCCTCCTTCTTTCTTACTTCTTTCTTACTTCTCTCTGACTTATTTCTTTCTTTTCTCTTTCTTCTCACTTTCTTATTTCTTTCTTCTTTCTTTCTTACTTCTTTCTAACTTCTTTCTTTCTTCTTTCTTTTTTCTTTCTTTCTTCTTTGTTTCTTACTTCTTTCTTCTTTCTTTCTTACTTCTTTCTTACTTCTTTCTAACTTCTTTCTTACATGTTTCTTCTTTCTTTCTTACTTCTTTCTTTCTTCTTTCTTTCTTCTTTCTTACTTCTATCTTACTTCTTTCTTACTTCTTTCTTACTTCTTTCTTACTTCTTTCTTTCTTTCTTCTTCCTTTCTTCTTTCTTTCTTATTTCTAAAGTCTTTCTAACTTCTTTCTTATTTCTTTCTTACTTCTTTCTTTCTTTATTCTTTCTTACTTCTTTCTAACTTCTTTCTTACTTCTTTCTTACTTCTTTCTAACTTTTTTCTTACTTCTTTCTTACTTCTTTCTTACTTCTTTCTTTCTTACTTCTTTCTTCTTTCTTTCTTCTTTCTTTCTAACTTCTTTCTTACTTCTTTCTTACTTCTTTCTTACTTCTTTCTTACTTTTTTCTTCATTCCTCCTTACTTCTTACTTCTTTCTTTCTTACTTCTTTCTTATTTCTTTCTTACTTGTTTCTATCTTCTTTCTTTCTTCTTTCTTTCTTCTTCCTTTCTTACTTCTTTCTTACTTCTTTCTTACTTCTTTCTTTCTTACTTCTTTCTTACTTCTTTCTTACTTCTTTCTTCTTTCTTTCTTACTTCTTTCTTACTTCTTTCTTACTTATTTCTTACTTCTTTCTTACTTCTATTTCATTCCTCCTTACTTCTTTCTTCTTTCTTTCTTACTTCTTTCTTACTTCTTTCTTACTTATTTCTTTCTTACTTCTTTCTTACTTCTTTCTTACTTCTTTCTAACTTCTTTCTTAGTTCTTTCTTACTTCTTTCTTACTTCTGTCTAACTTCTTTCTTTCTTCTTTCTTTTTTCTTTCTTTCTTCTTTGTTTCTTACTTCTTTCTTCTTTCTTTCTTTTTTCTTTCTTAATTCTTTCTTACTTCTTTCTAACTACTTTCTTACTTCTTTCTTACTTCTTTCTTTCTTCTTTCTTTCTTCTTTATTTCTTCTTTCTTTTTTCTTTCTTTCTTCTTTGTTTCTTACTTCTTTCTTCTTTCTTTCTTATTTCTTTCTTAATTCTTTCTTACTTCTTTCTTACTTCTTTCTTACTTCTTTCTTACTTCTTTCTTACTTCTTTCTTCTTTCTTTCTTACTTCTTTCTTAATTCTTTCTAACTTCTCTCTTTCTTCCTTCTTTCTACTTTCTTTCTTCTTTCTTTCTTCTTTCTTTCTTCTTCCTTTCTTCTTTCTTTCTTTCTTACTTCTTTCTTACTTCTTTCTTTCTTTCTTCTTTCCTTCTTCTTTCTTTCTTCTTTCTTACTTCTTCCTTTCTTTTTTTTCTTTCTTACTTCTTCCTTACTTCTTTCTTTCTTTCTTCTTTCTTTCTTCTTTCTTTCTTTCTTACTTTTTTTTTACTTCTTTCTTTCTTTCTTCTTTCTTTCTTCTTTCTTTCTTCTTTCTTTCTTCCTTCTTTCTTACTTATTTCATACTTCTTTCTTACTTATTTATTACTTCTTTCTTACTTCTTTCTTACTTCTTTCTTACTTCTTTCTTACTTCTTTCTTACTTCTTTCTAACTTCTTTCTTACTTCTTTGTTACTTCTTTCTTTCTTACTTCTTTCTTAATTCTTTCTTACTTCTTTCTTACTTCTTTCTAACTTCTTTCTTTCTTCTTTCTTTCTTCTTTCTTTCTTCTTTCTTTCTTCTTTCTTTCTTCTTTCTTTCTTCTTTCTTTCTTCCTTCTTTCTTTCTTACTTCTTTCTTACTTCTTTCTTTCTTCTTTCTTTCTTCTTTCTTTCTTTCTTACTTTTTTCTTACTTCTTTCTTTCTTTCTTCTTTCTTTCTTCTTTCTTTCTTCTTTATTTCTTCTTTCTTTCTTCTTTCTTCTTTCTTTCTTACTTCTTTCTTACTTCTTTCTTACTTCTTTCTTTCTTTTTTCTTCCTTTCTTCTTTCTTTCTTATTTCTAAATTCTTTCTAACTTCTTTCTTATTTCTTTCTTACTTCTTTCTTTCTTTCTTCTTTCTTAATTCTTTCTTACTTCTTTCTAACTACTTTCTTACTTCTTTCTTACTTCTTTCTTTCTTCTTTCTTTGTTCTTTATTTCTTCTTTCTTTCTTCTTTCTTTCTTCTTTCTTTCTTACTTCTTTCTTACTTCTTTCTTACTTCTTTCTTTCTTTCTTCTTTCTTACTTCTTTCTTACTTCTTTCTTCTTTCTTTCTTACTTCTTTCTTACTTCTTTCTTACTTCTTTCTTACTTCTTTCTTAATTCTTTCTTCATTCCTCCTTACTTCTTTCTTCTTTCTTTCTTCTTTCTTTCTTTCTTACTTTTTTCTTACTTCTTTCTTTCTTTCTTTTTCTTTTTCTTTCTTTCTTCTTTATTTCTTCTTTCTTTCTTCTTACTTTCTTCTTTCTTTCTTACTTCTTTCTTACTTCTTTCTTACTTCTTTCTTACTTCTTTCTTTCTTTCTTCTTCCTTTCTTCTTTCTTTCTTATTTCTAAATTCTTTCTAACTTCTTTCTTACTTCTTTGTTACTTCTTTCTCTCTTACTTCTTTCTTAATGCTTTCTTACTTCTTTCTAACTACTTTCTTACTTCTTTCTTACTTCTTTCTTACTTCTTTCTAACGTCTTTCTTTCTTCTTTCTTTCTTCTTTCTTTCTTCTTTCTTTCTTACTTCTTTCTTACTTCTTTCTTACTACTTTCTTACTTCTTTCTTACTTCTTTCTTACTTCTTTCTTACTTCTTTCTTTCTTTCTTCTTCCTTTCTTCTTTCTTTCTTATTTCTAAATTCTTTCTAACTTCTTTCTTATTTCTTTCTTACTTCTTTCTTTCTTTCTTCTTTCTTCCTTCTTTCTAACTTCTTTCTTACTTCTTTCTAACTTCTTTTTTACTTATTTCTTACTTCTTTCTTACTTCTTTCCAACTTCTTTCTTTCTTCATTATTTCTTCTTTCTTTCTTACTTCTTTCTTACTTCTTTCTTACTTCTTTCTTTCTTACTTCTTTCTTAACTCTTTCGTACTTCTTTCTTTCTTTCTTCTTTCTTCCTTCCTTCTTTCTTCTTTATTTCTTCTTTCTTTCTTCTTTCTTTCTTCTTTCTTTCTTTCTTACTTCTTTCTTACTTCTTTCTCTCTTTCTTCTTTCTTACTTCTTTCTTTCTTTCTTCTTTCTTTCTTCTTTCTTTCTTACTTCTTTCTTACTTCTTTGTTACTTCTTTCTTTCTTACTTCTTTCTTAATTCTTTCTTACTTCTTTCTAACTTCTTTCTTACTTCTTTCTTACTTCTTTCTTCTTTCTAACTTCTTTATTTCTTCTTTCTTTCTTCTTTCTTTCTTCTTTCTTCTTTCTTTCTTCTTTCTTTCTTCTTCCTTTCTTCTTTCTTTCTTTCTTACTTCTTTCTTACTTCTTTCTTTCTTTCTTCTTTCTTTCTTCTTTCTTTCTTTCTTACTTTTTTCTTACTTCTTTCTTTCTTTCTTCTTTCTTTCTTCTTTCTTTCTTCTTTCTTTCTTCTTTCTTTCTTCTTTCTTTCTTCTTTCTTTCTTCTTTCTTTCTTCTTTCTTTCTTTCTTACTTCTTTCTTACTTCTTTCTTTCTTTCTTCTTTCTTTCTTCTTTCTTTCTTCTTTCTTTCTTACTTATTTCGTACTTCTTTCTTACTTATTTCTTACTTCTTTCTTACTTCTTTCTTTCTCTCTTTCTTCTTTCTTCTTTCTTACTTCTTTCTTCTTTCTTTCTTCTTTCTTTCTTCTTTCTTTCTTACTTCTTTCTTACTTCTTTCTTTCTTACTTCTTTCTTACTTCTTTCTTACTTCTTTCTAACTTCTTTCTTACTTCTTTCTTACTTCTTTCTTACTTCTTTCTAACTTCTTTCTTTCTTCTTTCTTTTTTCTTTCTTTCTTCTTTGTTTCTTACTTCTTTCTTCTTTCTTTCTTACTTCTTTCTTACTTCTTTCTTACTTCTTTCTTCCTTCTTTCTTACTTCTTTCTAACTTCTTTCTTACTTCTTTCTTAATTCTTTCTTCTTTCTAACTTCTTTCTTTCTTCTTTCTTTCTTCTTTCTTTCTTCTTTCTTTCTTACTTCTTTCTTACTTCTTTCTTACTTCTTTTTAACTTCTTTCTTTCTTCTTTCTTACTTCTTTCTTTCTTCTTTCTTACTTCTTTCTTACTTCTTTCTTCTTTCTTTCTTAATTCTTTCTTACTTCTTTCTTGTTCTTTCTTACTTCTTTCTTACTTCTTTCTTTCTTCTTTCTTCCTTACTTCTTTCTTACTTCTTTCCTCCTTCTTTCTTACTTCTTTCTTACTTCTCTCTGACTTATTTCTTTCTTTTCTCTTTCTTCTCACTTTCTTATTTCTTTCTTCTTTCTTTCTTACTTCTTTCTAACTTCTTTCTTTCTTCTTTCTTTTTTCTTTCTTTCTTCTTTGTTTCTTACTTCTTTCTTCTTTCTTTCTTACTTCTTTCTTACTTCTTTCTAACTTCTTTCTTACATGTTTCTTCTTTCTTTCTTACTTCTTTCTTTCTTCTTTCTTTCTTCTTTCTTACTTCTATCTTACTTCTTTCTTACTTCTTTCTTACTTCTTTCTTACTTCTTTCTTTCTTTCTTCTTCCTTTCTTCTTTCTTTCTTATTTCTAAAGTCTTTCTAACTTCTTTCTTATTTCTTTCTTACTTCTTTCTTTCTTTATTCTTTCTTACTTCTTTCTAACTTCTTTCTTACTTCTTTCTTACTTCTTTCTAACTTTTTTCTTACTTCTTTCTTACTTCTTTCTTACTTCTTTCTTTCTTACTTCTTTCTTCTTTCTTTCTTCTTTCTTTCTAACTTCTTTCTTACTTCTTTCTTACTTCTTTCTTACTTCTTTCTTACTTTTTTCTTCATTCCTCCTTACTTCTTACTTCTTTCTTTCTTACTTCTTTCTTATTTCTTTCTTACTTGTTTCTATCTTCTTTCTTTCTTCTTTCTTTCTTCTTCCTTTCTTACTTCTTTCTTACTTCTTTCTTACTTCTTTCTTTCTTACTTCTTTCTTACTTCTTTCTTACTTCTTTCTTCTTTCTTTCTTACTTCTTTCTTACTTCTTTCTTACTTATTTCTTACTTCTTTCTTACTTCTATTTCATTCCTCCTTACTTCTTTCTTCTTTCTTTCTTACTTCTTTCTTACTTCTTTCTTACTTATTTCTTTCTTACTTCTTTCTTACTTCTTTCTTACTTCTTTCTAACTTCTTTCTTAGTTCTTTCTTACTTCTTTCTTACTTCTGTCTAACTTCTTTCTTTCTTCTTTCTTTTTTCTTTCTTTCTTCTTTGTTTCTTACTTCTTTCTTCTTTCTTTCTTTTTTCTTTCTTAATTCTTTCTTACTTCTTTCTAACTACTTTCTTACTTCTTTCTTACTTCTTTCTTTCTTCTTTCTTTCTTCTTTATTTCTTCTTTCTTTTTTCTTTCTTTCTTCTTTGTTTCTTACTTCTTTCTTCTTTCTTTCTTATTTCTTTCTTAATTCTTTCTTACTTCTTTCTAACTACTTTCTTACTTCTTTCTTACTTCTTTCTTACTTCTTTCTTACTTCTTTCTTACTTCTTTCTTCTTTCTTTCTTACTTCTTTCTTAATTCTTTCTAACTTCTCTCTTTCTTCCTTCTTTCTACTTTCTTTCTTCTTTCTTTCTTCTTTCTTTCTTCTTCCTTTCTTCTTTCTTTCTTTCTTACTTCTTTCTTACTTCTTTCTTTCTTTCTTCTTTCCTTCTTCTTTCTTTCTTCTTTCTTACTTCTTCCTTTCTTTTTTTTCTTACTTCTTCCTTACTTCTTTCTTTCTTTCTTCTTTCTTTCTTCTTTCTTTCTTTCTTAATTTTTTTTTACTTCTTTCTTTCTTTCTTCTTTCTTTCTTCTTTCTTTCTTCTTTCTTTCTTCCTTCTTTCTTACTTATTTCATACTTCTTTCTTACTTATTTATTACTTCTTTCTTACTTCTTTCTTACTTCTTTCTTACTTCTTTCTTACTTCTTTCTTACTTCTTTCTAACTTCTTTCTTACTTCTTTGTTACTTCTTTCTTTCTTACTTCTTTCTTAATTCTTTCTTACTTCTTTCTTACTTCTTTCTAACTTCTTTCTTTCTTCTTTCTTTCTTCTTTCTTTCTTTCTTACTTTTTTCTTACTTCTTTCTTTCTTTCTTCTTTCTTTCTTCTTTCTTTCTTCTTTATTTCTTCTTTCTTTCTTCTTTCTTCTTTCTTTCTTACTTCTTTCTTACTTCTTTCTTACTTCTTTCTTTCTTTTTTCTTCCTTTCTTCTTTCTTTCTTATTTCTAAATTCTTTCTAACTTCTTTCTTATTTCTTTCTTACTTCTTTCTTTCTTTCTTCTTTCTTAATTCTTTCTTACTTCTTTCTAACTACTTTCTTACTTCTTTCTTACTTCTTTCTTTCTTCTTTCTTTGTTCTTTATTTCTTCTTTCTTTCTTCTTTCTTTCTTCCTTCTTTCTTTCTTACTTCTTTCTTACTTCTTTCTTTCTTCTTTCTTTCTTCTTTCTTTCTTTCTTACTTTTTTCTTACTTCTTTCTTTCTTTCTTCTTTCTTTCTTCTTTCTTTCTTCTTTATTTCTTCTTTCTTTCTTCTTTCTTCTTTCTTTCTTACTTCTTTCTTACTTCTTTCTTACTTCTTTCTTTCTTTTTCTTCCTTTCTTCTTTCTTTCTTATTTCTAAATTCTTTCTAACTTCTTTCTTATTTCTTTCTTACTTCTTTCTTTCTTTCTTCTTTCTTAATTCTTTCTTACTTCTTTCTAACTACTTTCTTACTTCTTTCTTACTTCTTTCTTAATTCTTTCTTTGTTCTTTATTTCTTCTTTCTTTCTTCTTTCTTTCTTCTTTCTTTCTTACTTCTTTCTTACTTCTTTCTTACTTCTTTCTTTCTTTCTTCTTTCTTACTTCTTTCTTACTTCTTTCTTCTTTCTTTCTTACTTCTTTCTTACTTCTTTCTTACTTCTTTCTTACTTCTTTCTTAATTCTTTCTTCATTCCTCCTTACTTCTTTCTTCTTTCTTTCTTCTTTCTTTCTTTCTTACTTTTTTCTTACTTCTTTCTTTCTTTCTTTTTCTTTTTCTTTCTTTCTTCTTTATTTCTTCTTTCTTTCTTCTTGCTTTCTTCTTTCTTTCTTACTTCTTTCTTACTTCTTTCTTACTTCTTTCTTACTTCTTTCTTACTTCTTTCTTACTTCTTTCTTACTTCTTTCTTACTTCTTTCTTTCTTTCTTCTTCCTTTCTTCTTTCTTTCTTATTTCTAAATTCTTTCTAACTTCTTTCTTATTTCTTTCTTACTTCTTTCTTTCTTTATTCTTCCTTTTTTCTTTCTTTCTTATTTCTAAATTCTTTCTAACTTCTTTCTTACTTCTTTGTTACTTCTTTCTTTCTTACTTCTTTCTTAATTCTTTCTTACTTCTTTCTTACTTCTATCTAACTTCTTTCTTTCTTCTTTCTTTCTTATTTCTTTCTTCTTTCTTTCTTCTTCCTTTCTTCTTTCTTTCTTTCTTACTTCGTTCTTACTTCTTTCTTTCTTTCTTTCTTCTTTCTTTCTTCTTTCTTTCTTTCTTAGTTTTTTCTTACTTCTTTCTTTCTTTCTTCTTTCTTTCTTCTTTCTTTCTTCTTTATTTCTTCTTTCTTTCTTCTTTCTTTCTTCTTTTTTTCTTACTTCTTTCTTACTTCTTTCTTACTTCTTTCTTTCTTTCTTCTTCCTTTCTTCTTTCTTTCTTATTTCTAAATTCTTTCTAACTTCTTTCTTATTTCTTTCTTACTTCTTTCTTTCTTTCTTCTTTCTTAATTTTTCTTACTTCTTTCTAACTACTTTCTTACTTCTTTCTTACTTCTTTCTTTCTTCTTCTTTCTTCTTTATTTCTTCTTTCTTTCTTTTTTCTTTCTTTCTTCTTTCTTTCTTACTTCTTTCTTACTTCTTTCTTACTTCTTTCTTACTTCTTTCTTACTTCTTTCTTTCTTTCTTCTTCCTTTCTTCTTTCTTTCTTATTTCTAAATTCTTTCTAACTTCTTTCTTACTTCTTTGTTACTTCTTTCTCTCTTACTTCTTTCTTAATGCTTTCTTACTTCTTTCTAACTACTTTCTTACTTCTTTCTTACTTCTTTCTTACTTCTTTCTAACGTCTTTCTTTCTTCTTTCTTTCTTCTTTCTTTCTTCTTTCTTTCTTACTTCTTTCTTACTTCTTTCTTACTACTTTCTTACTTCTTTCTTACTTCTTTCTTACTTCTTTCTTACTTCTTTCTTTCTTTCTTCTTCCTTTCTTCTTTCTTTCTTATTTCTAAATTCTTTCTAACTTCTTTCTTATTTCTTTCTTACTTCTTTCTTTCTTTCTTCTTTCTTCCTTCTTTCTAACTTCTTTCTTACTTCTTTCTAACTTCTTTTTTACTTATTTCTTACTTCTTTCTTACTTCTTTCCAACTTCTTTCTTTCTTCTTTCTTTCTTCTTTCTTCTTTCTTTCTTCTTTCTTTCTTCTTTCTTTCCTCTTTCTTTCTTCTTTCTTTCTTCTTTCTTTCTTCTTTCTTTCTTCTTTCTTTCTTCTTTCTTTCTTTCTTACTTCTTTCTTACTTCTTTCTTTCTTTCTTCTTTCTTTCTTCTTTCTTTCTTCTTTCTTTCTTACTTATTTCGTACTTCTTTCTTACTTATTTCTTACTTCTTTCTTACTTCTTTCTTTCTCTCTTTCTTCTTTCTTCTTTCTTACTTCTTTCTTACTTCTTTCTTACTTCTTTCTTCTTTCTTTCTTACTTCTTTCTTACTTCTTTCTTTCTTACTTCTTTCTTACTTCTTTCTTACTTCTTTCTAACTTCTTTCTTACTTCTTTCTTACTTCTTTCTTACTTCTTTCTTACTTCTTTCTAACTTCTTTCTTTCTTCTTTCTTTTTTCTTTCTTTCTTCTTTGTTTCTTACTTCTTTCTTCTTTCATTCTTACTTCTTTCTTACTTCTTTCTTACTTCTTTCTTCCTTCTTTCTTACTTCTTTCTAACTTCTTTCTTACTTCTTTCTTAATTCTTTCTTCTTTCTAACTTCTTTCTTTCTTCTTTCTTTCTTCTTTCTTTCTTCTTTCTTTCTTACTTCTTTCTTACTTCTTTCTTACTTTTTTAAATTCTTTCTTTCTTCTTTCTTACTTCTTTCTTTCTTCTTTCTTACTTCTTTCTTACTTCTTTCTTCTTTCTTTCTTAATTCTTTCTTACTTCTTTCTTGTTTCTTTCTTACTTCTTTCTTACTTCTTTCTTTCTTCTTTCTTTCTTACTTCTTTCTTACTTCTTTCCTCCTTCTTTCTTACTTCTTTCTTACTTCTCTCTGACTTATTTCTTTCTTCTCTCTTTCTTCTCACTTTCTTATTTCTTTCTTCTTTCTTTCTTACTTCTTTCTTACTTCTTTCTAACTTCTTTCTTTCTTCTTTCTTTTTTCTTTCTTTCTTCTTTGTTTCTTACTTCTTTCTTCTTTCTTTCTTACTTCTTTCTTACTTCTTTCTAACTTCTTTCTTACATCTTTCTTCTTTCTTTCTTACTTCTTTCTTTCTTCTTTCTTTCTTCTTTCTTACTTCTTTCTTACTTCTTTCTTACTTCTTTCTTTCTTTCTTCTTCCTTTCTTCTTTCTTTCTTATTTCTAAAGTCTTTCTAACTTCTTTCTTATTTCTTTCTTACTTCTTTCTTTCTTTATTCTTTCTTACTTCTTTCTAACTTCTTTCTTACTTCTTTCTTACTTCTTTCTAACTTTTTTCTTACTTCTTTCTTACTTCTTTCTTACTTCTTTCTTTCTTACTTCTTTCTTCTTTCTTTCTTCTTTCTTTCTAACTTCTTTCTTACTTCTTTCTTACTTCTTTCTTACTTCTTTCTTACTTTTTTCTTCATTCCTCCTTACTTCTTACTTCTTTCTTTCTTACTTCTTTCTTATTTCTTTCTTACTTGTTTCTATCTTCTTTCTTTCTTCTTTCTTTCTTCTTCCTTTCTTACATCTTTCTTACTTCTTTCTTACTTCTTTCTTTCTTACTTCTTTCTTACTTCTTTCTTACTTCTTTCTTCTTTCTTTCTTACTTCTTTCTTACTTCTTTCTTACTTATTTCTTACTTCTTTCTTACTTCTATTTCATTCCTCCTTACTTCTTTCTTCTTTCTTTCTTACTTCTTTCTTACTTCTTTCTTACTTATTTCTTTCTAACTTCTTTCTTACTTCTTTCTTACTTCTTTCTAACTTCTTTCTTACTTCTTTCTTACTTCTTTCTTACTTCTGTCTAACTTCTTTCTTCTTTCTTTTTTCTTTCTTTCTTCTTTGTTTCTTACTTCTTTCTTCTTTCTTTCTTTTTTCTTTCTTAATTCTTTCTTACTTCTTTCTAACTACTTTCTTACTTCTTTCTTACTTCTTTCTTTCTTCTTTCTTTCTTCTTTATTTCTTCTTTCTTTTTTCTTTCTTTCTTCTTTGTTTCTTACTTCTTTCTTCTTTCTTTCTTATTTCTTTCTTAATTCTTTCTTACTTCTTTCTAACTACTTTCTTACTTCTTTCTTACTTCTTTCTTTCTTCTTTCTTTCTTCTTTATTTCTTCTTTCTTTCTTCTTTCTTTCTTCTTTCTTTCTTACTTCTTTCTTACTTCTTTCTTACTTCTTTCTTACTTCTTTCTTACTTCTTTCTTACTTCTTTCTTCTTTCTTTCTTACTTCTTTCTTAATTCTTTCTAACTTCTTTCTTTCTTCCTTCTTTCTTCTTTCTTTCTTGTTTCTTTTTCTTTCTTTCTTCTTCCTTTCTTCTTTCTTTCTTTCTTACTTCTTTCTTACTTCTTTCTTTCTTTCTTCTTTCTTTCTTCTTTCTTTCTACTTTCTTTCTTCTTTCTTTCTTACTTCTTTCTTACTTCTTTCTTACTTCTTTCTTACTTCTTTCTTACTTCTTTCTTTCTTTCTTCTTCCTTTCTTCTTTCTTTCTTATTTCTAAATTCTTTCTAACTTCTTTCTTACTTCTTTGTTACTTCTTTCTCTCTTACTTCTTTCTTAATGCTTTCTTACTTCTTTCTAACTACTTTCTTACTTCTTTCTTACTTCTTTCTTACTTCTTTCTAACGTCTTTCTTTCTTCTTTCTTTCTTCTTTCTTTCTTCTTTCTTTCTTACTTCTTTCTTACTTCTTTCTTACTACTTTCTTACTTCTTTCTTACTTCTTTCTTACTTCTTTCTTACTTCTTTCTTTCTTTCTTCTTCCTTTCTTCTTTCTTTCTTATTTCTAAATTCTTTCTAACTTCTTTCTTATTTCTTTCTTACTTCTTTCTTTCTTTCTTCTTTCTTCCTTCTTTCTAACTTCTTTCTTACTTCTTTCTAACTTCTTTTTTACTTATTTCTTACTTCTTTCTTACTTCTTTCCAACTTCTTTCTTTCTTCTTTATTTCTTCTTTCTTTCTTACTTCTTTCTTACTTCTTTCTTACTTCTTTCTTTCTTACCTCTTTCTTAATTCTTTCGTACTTCTTTCTTTCTTTCTTCTTTCTTCCTTCTTTCTTTCTTCTTTATTTCTTCTTTCTTTCTTCTTTCTTTCTTCTTTCTTTCTTTCTTACTTCTTTCTTACTTCTTTCTTTCTTTCTTGTTTCTTACTTCTTTCTTTCTTTCTTCTTTCTTTCTTCTTTCTTTCTTACTTCTTTCTTACTTCTTTGTTACTTCTTTCTTTCTTACTTCTTTCTTAATTCTTTCTTACTTCTTTCTAACTTCTTTCTTACTTCTTTCTTACTTCTTTCTTATTTCTAACTTCTTTATTTCTTCTTTCTTTCTTCTTTCTTTCTTCTTTCTTCTTTCTTTCTTCTTTCTTTCTTCTTCCTTTCTTCTTTCTTTCTTTCTTACTTCTTTCTTACTTCTTTCTTTCTTTCTTCTTTCTTTCTTCTTTCTTTCTTTCTTACTTTTTTCTTACTTCTTTCTTTCTTTCTTCTTTCTTTCTTCTTTCTTTCTTCTTTCTTTCTTCTTCCTTTCTTCTTTCTTTCTTCTTTCTTTCTTCTTTCTTTCTTCTTTCTTTCTTTCTTACTTCTTTCTTACTTCTTTCTTTCTTTCTTCTTTCTTTCTTCTTTCTTTCTTCTTTATTTCTTCTTTCTTTCTTCTTTCTTCTTTCTTTCTTACTTCTTTCTTACTTCTTTCTTACTTCTTTCTTTCTTTTTTCTTCCTTTCTTCTTTCTTTCTTATTTCTAAATTCTTTCTAACTTCTTTCTTATTTCTTTCTTACTTCTTTCTTTCTTTCTTCTTTCTTAATTCTTTCTTACTTCTTTCTAACTACTTTCTTACTTCTTTCTTACTTCTTTCTTTCTTCTTTCTTTGTTCTTTATTTCTTCTTTCTTTCTTCTTTCTTTCTTCTTTCTTTCTTACTTCTTTCTTACTTCTTTCTTACTTCTTTCTTTCTTTCTTCTTTCTTACTTCTTTCTTACTTCTTTCTTCTTTCTTTCTTACTTCTTTCTTACTTCTTTCTTACTTCTTTCTTACTTCTTTCTTACTTCTTTCTTCATTCCTCCTTACTTCTTTCTTCTTTCTTTCTTCTTTCTTTCTTTCTTACTTTTTTCTTACTTCTTTCTTTCTTTCTTTTTCTTTTTCTTTCTTTCATCTTTATTTCTTCTTTCTTTCTTCTTACTTTCTTCTTTCTTTCTTACTTCTTTCTTACTTCTTTCTTACTTCTTTCTTACTTCTTTCTTACTTCTTTCTTACTTCTTTCTTTCTTTCTTCTTCCTTTCTTCTTTCTTTCTTATTTCTAAATTCTTTCTAACTTCTTTCTTATTTCTTTCTTACTTCTTTCTTTCTTTCTTCTTCCTTTCTTCTTTCTTTCTTATTTCTAAATTCTTTCTAACTTCTTTCTTACTTCTTTGTTACTTCTTTCTTTCTTACTTCTTTCTTAATTCTTTCTTACTTCTTTCTTACTTCTATCTAACTTCTTTCTTTCTTCTTTCTTTCTTATTTCTTTCTTCTTTCTTTCTTCTTCCTTTCTTCTTTCTTTCTTTCTTACTTCGTTCTTACTTCTTTCTTTCTTTCTTTCTTCTTTCTTTCTTCTTTCTTTCTTTCTTAGTTTTTTCTTACTTCTTTCTTTCTTTCTTCTTTCTTTCTTCTTTCTTTCTTCTTTATTTCTTCTTTCTTTCTTCTTTCTTTCTTCTTTTTTTCTTACTTCTTTCTTACTTCTTTCTTACTTCTTTCTTTCTTTCTTCTTCCTTTCTTCTTTCTTTCTTATTTTTAAATTCTTTCTAACTTCTTTCTTATTTCTTTCTTACTTCTTTCTTTCTTTCTTCTTTCTTAATTTTTCTTACTTCTTTCTAACTACTTTCTTACTTCTTTCTTACTTCTTTCTTTCTTCTTTCTTTCTTCTTTATTTCTTCTTTCTTTCTTTTTTCTTTCTTTCTTCTTTCTTTCTTACTTCTTTCTTACTTCTTTCTTACTTCTTTCTTACTTCTTTCTTACTTCTTTCTTTCTTTCTTCTTCCTTTCTTCTTTCTTTCTTATTTCTAAATTCTTTCTAACTTCTTTCTTACTTCTTTGTTACTTCTTTCTCTCTTACTTCTTTCTTAATGCTTTCTTACTTCTTTCTAACTACTTTCTTACTTCTTTCTTACTTCTTTCTTACTTCTTTCTAACGTCTTTCTTTCTTCTTTCTTTCTTCTTTCTTTCTTCTTTCTTTCTTACTTCTTTCTTACTACTTTCTTACTTCTTTCTTACTTCTTTCTTACTTCTTTCTTACTTCTTTCTTTCTTTCTTCTTCCTTTCTTGTTTCTTTCTTTTTTCTAAATTCTTTCTAACTTCTTTCTTATTTCTTTCTTACTTCTTTCTTTCTTTCTTCTTTCTTCCTTCTTTCTAACTTCTTTCTTACTTCTTTCTAACTTCTTTTTTACTTATTTCTTACTTCTTTCTTACTTCTTTCCAACTTCTTTCTTTCTTCTTTCTTTCTTCTTTCTTTCTTACTTCTTTCTTACTTCTTTCTTACTTCTTTCTTTCTTACTTCTTTCTTAATTCTTTCGTACTTCTTTCTTTCTTTCTTCTTTCTTCCTTCTTTCTTTCTTCTTTATTTCTTCTTTCTTTCTTCTTTCTTTCTTCTTTCTTTCTTTCTTACTTCTTTCTTACTTCTTTCTTTCTTTCTTCTTTCTTACTTCTTTCTTTCTTTCTTCTTTCTTTCTTCTTTCTTTCTTACTTCTTTCTTACTTCTTTGTTACTTCTTTCTTTCTTACTTCTTTCTTACTTCTTTCTTACTTCTTTCTTCTTTCTAACTTCTTTATTTCTTCTTTCTTTCTTCTTTCTTTCTTCTTTCTTCTTTCTTTCTTCTTTCTTTCTTCTTTCTTTCCTCTTTCTTTCTTCTTTCTTTCTTCTTTCTTTCTTCTTTCTTTCTTCTTTCTTTCTTCTTTCTTTCTTTCTTACTTCTTTCTTACTTCTTTCTTTCTTTCTTCTTTCTTTCTTCTTTCTTTCTTCTTTCTTTCTTACTTATTTCGTACTTCTTTCTTACTTATTTCTTACTTCTTTCTTACTTCTTTCTTTCTCTCTTTCTTCTTTCTTCTTTCTTACTTCTTTCTTACTTCTTTCTTACTTCTTTCTTCTTTCTTTCTTACTTCTTTCTTTCTTCTTTCTTTCTTCTTTCTTTCTTACTTCTTTCTTACTTCTTTCTTTCTTACTTCTTTCTTACTTCTTTCTTACTTCTTTCTAACTTCTTTCTTACTTCTTTCTTACTTCTTTCTTACTTCTTTCTAACTTCTTTCTTTCTTCTTTCTTTTTTCTTTCTTTCTTCTTTGTTTCTTACTTCTTTCTTCTTTCTTTCTTACTTCTTTCTTACTTCTTTCTTACTTCTTTCTTCCTTCTTTCTTACTTCTTTCTAACTTCTTTCTTACTTCTTTCTTAATTCTTTCTTCTTTCTAACTTCTTTCTTTCTTCTTTCTTTCTTCTTTCTTTCTTCTTTCTTTCTTACTTCTTTCTTACTTCTTTCTTACTTTTTTAAATTCTTTCTTTCTTCTTTCTTACTTCTTTCTTCTTTCTTTCTTAATTCTTTCTTACTTCTTTCTTGTTTCTTTCTTACTTCTTTCTTACTTCTTTCTTTCTTCTTTCTTTCTTACTTCTTTCTTACTTCTTTCCTCCTTCTTTCTTACTTCTTTCTTACTTCTCTCTGACTTATTTCTTTCTTTTCTCTTTCTTATCACTTTCTTATTTCTTTCTTCTTTCTTTCTTACTTCTTTCTAACTTCTTTCTTTCTTCTTTCTTTTTTCTTTCTTTCTTCTTTGTTTCTTACTTCTTTCTTCTTTCTTTCTTCTTTCTTACTTCTTTCTTACTTCTTTCTTACTTCTTTCTTACTTCTTTCTTACTTCTTTCTTTCTTTCTTCTTCCTTTCTTCTTTCTTTCTTATTTCTAAAGTCTTTCTAACTTCTTTCTTATTTCTTTCTTACTTCTTTCTTTCTTTATTCTTTCTTACTTCTTTCTAACTTCTTTCTTACTTCTTTCTTACTTCTTTCTAACTTTTTTCTTACTTCTTTCTTACTTCTTTCTTACTTCTTTCTTTCTTACTTCTTTCTTCTTTCTTTCTTCTTTCTTTCTAACTTCTTTCTTACTTCTTTCTTACTTCTTTCTTACTTCTTTCTTACTTTTTTCTTCATTCCTCCTTACTTCTTACTTCTTTCTTTCTTACTTCTTTCTTATTTCTTTCTTACTTGTTTCTATCTTCTTTCTTTCTTCTTTCTTTCTTCTTCCTTTCTTACTTCTTTCTTACTTCTTTCTTACTTCTTTCTTTCTTACTTCTTTCTTACTTCTTTCTTACTTCTTTCTTCTTTCTTTCTTACTTCTTTCTTACTTCTTTCTTACTTATTTCTTACTTCTTTCTTACTTCTATTTCATTCCTCCTTACTTCTTTCTTCTTTCTTTCTTACTTCTTTCTTACTTCTTTCTTACTTATTTCTTTCTTACTTCTTTCTTACTTCTTTCTTACTTCTTTCTAACTTCTTTCTTAGTTCTTTCTTACTTCTTTCTTACTTCTGTCTAACTTCTTTCTTTCTTCTTTCTTTTTTCTTTCTTTCTTCTTTGTTTCTTACTTCTTTCTTCTTTCTTTCTTTTTTCTTTCTTAATTCTTTCTTACTTCTTTCTAACTACTTTCTTACTTCTTTCTTACTTCTTTCTTTCTTCTTTCTTTCTTCTTTATTTCTTCTTTCTTTTTTCTTTCTTTCTTCTTTGTTTCTTACTTCTTTCTTTCTTCTTTCTTTCTTCTTTATTTCTTCTTTCTTTTTTCTTTCTTTCTTCTTTGTTTCTTACTTCTTTCTTCTTTCTTTCTTATTTCTTTCTTAATTCTTTCTTACTTCTTTCTAACTACTTTCTTACTTCTTTCTTACTTCTTTCTTTCTTCTTTCTTTCTTCTTTATTTCTTCTTTCTTTCTTCTTTCTTTCTTCTTTCTTTCTTACTTCTTTCTTACTTCTTTCTTACTTCTTTCTTACTTCTTTCTTACTTCTTTCTTACTTCTTTCTTCTTTCTTTCTTACTTCTTTCTTAATTCTTTCTAACTTCTTTCTTTCTTCCTTCTTTCTTCTTTCTTTCTTCTTTCTTTCTTCTTTCTTTCTTCTTCCTTTCTTCTTTCTTTCTTTCTTACTTCTTTCTTACTTCTTTCTTTCTTTCTTCTTTCCTTCTTCTTTCTTTCTTCTTTCTTACTTCTTCCTTTCTTTTTTTTCTTTCTTACTTCTTCCTTACTTCTTTCTTTCTTTCTTCTTTCTTTCTTCTTTCTTTCTTTCTTACTTTTTTTTTACTTCTTTCTTTCTTTCTTCTTTCTTTCTTCTTTTTTCTTCTTTCTTTCTTCCTTCTTTCTTACTTATTTCATACTTCTTTCTTACTTATTTATTACTTCTTTCTTACTTCTTTCTTACTTCTTTCTTACTTCTTTATTACTTCTTTCTTACTTCTTTCTAACTTCTTTCTTACTTCTTTGTTACTTCTTTCTTTCTTACTTCTTTCTTAATTCTTTCTTACTTCTTTCTTACTTCTTTCTAACTTCTTTCTTACATCTTTCTTCTTTCTTTCTTACTTCTTTCTTTCTTCTTTCTTTCTTCTTTCTTACTTCTTTCTTACTTCTTTCTTACTTCTTTCTTACTTCTTTCTTACTTCTTTCTTTCTTTCTTCTTCCTTTCTTCTTTCTTTCTTATTTCTAAAGTCTTTCTAACTTCTTTCTTATTTCTTTCTTACTTTCTTTATTATTTCTTACTTCTATCTAACTTCATTCTTACTTCTTTCTTACTTCTTTCTAACTTTTTTCTTACTTCTTTCTTACTTCTTTCTTACTTCTTTCTTTCTTACTTCTTTCTTCTTTCTTTCTTCTTTCTTTCTAACTTCTTTCTTACTTCTTTCTTACTTCTTTCTTACTTCTTTCTTACTTTTTTCTTCATTCCTCCTTACTTCTTACTTCTTTCTTTCTTACTTCTTTCTTATTTCTTTCTTACTTGTTTCTATCTTCTTTCTTTCTTCTTTCTTTCTTCTTCCTTTCTTACTTCTTTCTTACTTCTTTCTTACTTCTTTCTTTCTTACTTCTTTCTTACTTCTTTCTTACTTCTTTCTTCTTTCTTTCTTACTTCTTTCTTACTTCTTTCTTACTTATTTCTTACTTCTTTCTTACTTCTATTTCATTCCTCCTTACTTCTTTCTTCTTTCTTTCTTACTTCTTTCTTACTTCTTTCTTACTTATTTCTTTCTTACTTCTTTCTTACTTCTTTCTTACTTCTTTCTAACTTCTTTCTTACTTCTTTCTTACTTCTTTCTTACTTCTGTCTAACTTCTTTCTTTCTTCTTTCTTTTTTCTTTCTTTCTTCTTTGTTTCTTACTTCTTTCTTCTTTCTTTCTTTTTTCTTTCTTAATTCTTTCTTACTTCTTTCTAACTACTTTCTTACTTCTTTCTTACTTCTTTCTTTCTTCTTTCTTTCTTCTTTATTTCTTCTTTCTTTTTTCTTTCTTTCTTATTTGTTTCTTACTTCTTTCTTCTTTCTTTCTTATTTCTTTCTTAATTCTTTCTTACTTCTTTCTAACTACTTTCTTACTTCTTTCTTACTTCTTTCTTTCTTCTTTCTTTCTTCTTTATTTCTTCTTTCTTTCTTCTTTCTTTATTCTTTCTTTCTTACTTCTTTCTTACTTCTTTCTTACTTCTTTCTTACTTCTTTCTTACTTCTTTCTTACTTCTTTCTTCTTTCTTTCTTACTTCTTTCTTAATTCTTTCTAACTTCTTTCTTTCTTCCTTCTTTCTTCTTTCTTTCTTCTTTCTTTCTTCTTTCTTTCTTCTTCCTTTCTTCTTTCTTTCTTTCTTACTTCTTTCTTACTTCTTTCTTTCTTTCTTCTTTCCTTCTTCTTTCTTTCTTCTTTCTTACTTCTTCCTTTCTTTTTTTTCTTTCTTACTTCTTCCTTACTTCTTTCTTTCTTTCTTCTTTCTTTCTTCTTTTTTTCTTTCTTACTTTTTTTTTACTTCTTTCTTTCTTTCTTCTTTCTTTCTTTCTTCTTTCTTTCTTCTTTCTTTCTTCCTTCTTTCTTACTTATTTCATACTTCTTTCTTACTTATTTATTACTTCTTTCTTACTTCTTTCTTACTTCTTTCTTACTTCTTTCTTACTTCTTTCTTACTTCTTTCTTTCTTTCTTCTTCCTTTCTTCTTTCTTTCTTATTTCTAAAGTCTTTCTAACTTCTTTCTTATTTCTTTCTTACTTCTTTCTTTCTTTATTCTTTCTTACTTCTTTCTAACTTCTTTCTTACTTCTTTCTTACTTCTTTCTAACTTTTTTCTTACTTCTTTCTTACTTCTTTCTTACTTCTTTCTTTCTTACTTCTTTCTTCTTTCTTTCTTCTTTCTTTCTAACTTCTTTCTTACTTCTTTCTTACTTCTTTCTTACTTCTTTCTTACTTTTTTCTTCATTCCTCCTTACTTCTTACTTCTTTCTTTCTTACTTCTTTCTTATTTCTTTCTTACTTGTTTCTATCTTCTTTCTTTCTTCTTTCTTTCTTCTTCCTTTCTTACTTCTTTCTTACTTCTTTCTTACTTCTTTCTTTCTTACTTCTTTCTTACTTCTTTCTTACTTCTTTCTTCTTTCTTTCTTACTTCTTTCTTACTTCTTTCTTACTTATTTCTTACTTCTTTCTTACTTCTATTTCATTCCTCCTTACTTCTTTCTTCTTTCTTTCTTACTTCTTTCTTACTTCTTTCTTACTTATTTCTTTCTTACTTCTTTCTTACTTCTTTCTTACTTCTTTCTAACTTCTTTCTTAGTTCTTTCTTACTTCTTTCTTACTTCTGTCTAACTTCTTTCTTTCTTCTTTCTTTTTTCTTTCTTTCTTCTTTGTTTCTTACTTCTTTCTTCTTTCTTTCTTTTTTCTTTCTTAATTCTTTCTTACTTCTTTCTAACTACTTTCTTACTTCTTTCTTACTTCTTTCTTTCTTCTTTCTTTCTTCTTTATTTCTTCTTTCTTTTTTCTTTCTTTCTTCTTTGTTTCTTACTTCTTTCTTTCTTCTTTCTTTCTTCTTTATTTCTTCTTTCTTTTTTCTTTCTTTCTTCTTTGTTTCTTACTTCTTTCTTCTTTCTTTCTTATTTCTTTCTTAATTCTTTCTTACTTCTTTCTAACTACTTTCTTACTTCTTTCTTACTTCTTTCTTTCTTCTTTCTTTCTTCTTTATTTCTTCTTTCTTTCTTCTTTCTTTCTTCTTTCTTTCTTACTTCTTTCTTACTTCTTTCTTACTTCTTTCTTACTTCTTTCTTACTTCTTTCTTACTTCTTTCTTCTTTCTTTCTTACTTCTTTCTTAATTCTTTCTAACTTCTTTCTTTCTTCCTTCTTTCTTCTTTCTTTCTTCTTTCTTTCTTCTTTCTTTCTTCTTCCTTTCTTCTTTCTTTCTTTCTTACTTCTTTCTTACTTCTTTCTTTCTTTCTTCTTTCCTTCTTCTTTCTTTCTTCTTTCTTACTTCTTCCTTTCTTTTTTTTCTTTCTTACTTCTTCCTTACTTCTTTCTTTCTTTCTTCTTTCTTTCTTCTTTCTTTCTTTCTTACTTTTTTTTTACTTCTTTCTTTCTTTCTTCTTTCTTTCTTCTTTTTTCTTCTTTCTTTCTTCCTTCTTTCTTACTTATTTCATACTTCTTTCTTACTTATTTATTACTTCTTTCTTACTTCTTTCTTACTTCTTTCTTACTTCTTTATTACTTCTTTCTTACTTCTTTCTAACTTCTTTCTTACTTCTTTGTTACTTCTTTCTTTCTTACTTCTTTCTTAATTCTTTCTTACTTCTTTCTTACTTCTTTCTAACTTCTTTCTTACATCTTTCTTCTTTCTTTCTTACTTCTTTCTTTCTTCTTTCTTTCTTCTTTCTTACTTCTTTCTTACTTCTTTCTTACTTCTTTCTTACTTCTTTCTTACTTCTTTCTTTCTTTCTTCTTCCTTTCTTCTTTCTTTCTTATTTCTAAAGTCTTTCTAACTTCTTTCTTATTTCTTTCTTACTTTCTTTATTATTTCTTACTTCTATCTAACTTCATTCTTACTTCTTTCTTACTTCTTTCTAACTTTTTTCTTACTTCTTTCTTACTTCTTTCTTACTTCTTTCTTTCTTACTTCTTTCTTCTTTCTTTCTTCTTTCTTTCTAACTTCTTTCTTACTTCTTTCTTACTTCTTTTTTACTTCTTTCTTACTTTTTTCTTCATTCCTCCTTACTTCTTACTTCTTTCTTTCTTACTTCTTTCTTATTTCTTTCTTACTTGTTTCTATCTTCTTTCTTTCTTCTTTCTTTCTTCTTCCTTTCTTACTTCTTTCTTACTTCTTTCTTACTTCTTTCTTTCTTACTTCTTTCTTACTTCTTTCTTACTTCTTTCTTCTTTCTTTCTTACTTCTTTCTTACTTCTTTCTTACTTATTTCTTACTTCTTTCTTACTTCTATTTCATTCCTCCTTACTTCTTTCTTCTTTCTTTCTTACTTCTTTCTTACTTCTTTCTTACTTATTTCTTTCTTACTTCTTTCTTACTTCTTTCTTACTTCTTTCTAACTTCTTTCTTACTTCTTTCTTACTTCTTTCTTACTTCTGTCTAACTTCTTTCTTTCTTCTTTCTTTTTTCTTTCTTTCTTCTTTGTTTCTTACTTCTTTCTTCTTTCTTTCTTTTTTCTTTCTTAATTCTTTCTTACTTCTTTCTAACTACTTTCTTACTTCTTTCTTACTTCTTTCTTTCTTCTTTCTTTCTTCTTTATTTCTTCTTTCTTTTTTCTTTCTTTCTTATTTGTTTCTTACTTCTTTCTTCTTTCTTTCTTATTTCTTTCTTAATTCTTTCTTACTTCTTTCTAACTACTTTCTTACTTCTTTCTTACTTCTTTCTTTCTTCTTTCTTTCTTCTTTATTTCTTCTTTCTTTCTTCTTTCTTTATTCTTTCTTTCTTACTTCTTTCTTACTTCTTTCTTACTTCTTTCTTACTTCTTTCTTACTTCTTTCTTACTTCTTTCTTCTTTCTTTCTTACTTCTTTCTTAATTCTTTCTAACTTCTTTCTTTCTTCCTTCTTTCTTCTTTCTTTCTTCTTTCTTTCTTCTTTCTTTCTTCTTCCTTTCTTCTTTCTTTCTTTCTTACTTCTTTCTTACTTCTTTCTTTCTTTCTTCTTTCCTTCTTCTTTCTTTCTTCTTTCTTACTTGTTCCTTTCTTTTTTTTCTTTCTTACTTCTTCCTTACTTCTTTCTTTCTTTCTTCTTTCTTTCTTCTTTTTTTCTTTCTTACTTTTTTTTACTTCTTTCTTTCTTTCTTCTTTCTTTCTTTCTTCTTTCTTTCTTCTTTCTTTCTTCCTTCTTTCTTACTTATTTCATACTTCTTTCTTACTTATTTATTACTTCTTTCTTACTTCTTTCTTACTTCTTTCTTACTTCTTTCTTACTTCTTTCTTACTTCTTTCTTACTTCTTTCTAACTTCTTTCTTACTTCTTTGTTACTTCTTTCTTTCTTACTTCTTTCTTAATTCTTTCTTACTTCATTCTTACTTCTTTCTAACTTCTTTCTTTCTTCTTTCTTTCTTCTTTCTTTCTTCTTTCTTTCTTCTTTCTTTCTTCTTTCTTTCTTCTTCCTTTCTTCCTTCTTTCTTTCTTACTTCTTTCTTACTTCTTTCTTTCTTTCTTCTTTCTTTCTTCTTTCTTTCTTTCTTACTTTTTTCTTACTTCTTTCTTTCTTTCTTCTTTCTTTCTTCTTTCTTTCTTCTTTATTTCTTCTTTCTTTCTTCTTTCTTCTTTCTTTCTTACTTCTTTCTTACTTCTTTCTTACTTCTTTCTTTCTTTTTTCTTCCTTTCTTCTTTCTTTCTTATTTCTAAATTCTTTCTAACTTCTTTCTTATTTCTTTCTTACTTCTTTCTTTCTTTCTTCTTTCTTAATTCTTTCTTACTTCTTTCTAACTACTTTCTTACTTCTTTCTTACTTCTTTCTTTCTTCTTTCTTTGTTCTTTATTTCTTCTTTCTTTCTTCTTTCTTTCTTCTTTCTTTCTTACTTCTTTCTTACTTCTTTCTTACTTCTTTCTTTCTTTCTTCTTTCTTACTTCTTTCTTACTTCTTTCTTCTTTCTTTCTTACTTCTTTCTTACTTCTTTCTTACTTCTTTCTTACTTCTTTCTTACTTCTTTCTTCATTCCTCCTTACTTCTTTCTTCTTTCTTTCTTCTTTCTTTCTTTCTTACTTTTTTCTTACTTCTTTCTTTCTTTCTTTTTCTTTTTCTTTCTTTCTTCTTTCTTTCTTCTTTATTTCTTCTTTCTTTCTTCTTTCTTTCTTACTTCTTTCTTACTTCTTTCTTACTTCTTTCTTACTTCTTTCTTACTTCTTTCTTACTTCTTTCTTACTTCTTTCTTTCTTTCTTCTTCCTTTCTTCTTTCTTTCTTATTTCTAAATTCTTTCTAACTTCTTTCTTATTTCTTTCTTACTTCTTTCTTTCTTTCTTCTTCCTTTCTTCTTTCTTTCTTATTTCTAAATTCTTTCTAACTTCTTTCTTACTTCTTTGTTACTTCTTTCTTTCTTACTTCTTTCTTAATTCTTTCTTACTTCTTTCTTACTTCTATCTAACTTCTTTCTTTCTTCTTTCTTTCTTATTTCTTTCTTCTTTCTTTCTTCTTCCTTTCTTCTTTCTTTCTTTCTTACTTCGTTCTTACTTCTTTCTTTCTTTCTTTCTTCTTTCTTACTTCTTTCTTTCTTTCTTAGTTTTTTCTTACTTCTTTCTTTCTTTCTTCTTTCTTTCTTCTTTCTTTCCTCTTTATTTCTTCTTTCTTTCTTCTTTCTTTCTTCTTTTTTTCTTACTTCTTTCTTACTTCTTTCTTACTTCTTTCTTTCTTTCTTCTTCCTTTCTTCTTTCTTTCTTATTTCTAAATTCTTTCTAACTTCTTTCTTATTTCTTTCTTACTTCTTTCTTTCTTTCTTCTTTCTTAATTTTTCTTACTTCTTTCTAACTACTTTCTTACTTCTTTCTTACTTCTTTCTTTCTTCTTTCTTTCTTCTTTATTTCTTCTTTCTTTCTTTTTTCTTTCTTTCTTCTTTCTTTCTTACTTCTTTCTTACTTCTTTCTTACTTCTTTCTTACTTCTTTCTTACTTCTTTCTTTCTTTCTTCTTCCTTTCTTCTTTCTTTCTTATTTCTAAATTCTTTCTAATTTCTTTCTTACTTCTTTGTTACTTCTTTCTCTCTTACTTCTTTCTTAATGCTTTCTTACTTCTTTCTAACTACTTTCTTACTTCTTTCTTACTTCTTTCTTACTTTTTTCTTCATTCCTCCTTACTTCTTACTTCTTTCTTTCTTACTTCTTTCTTATTTCTTTCTTACTTGTTTCTATCTTCTTTCTTTCTTCTTTCTTTCTTCTTCCTTTCTTACTTCTTTCTTACTTCTTTCTTACTTCTTTCTTACTTCTTTCTTACTTCTTTCTTACTTCTTTCTTCATTCCTCCTTACTTCTTTCTTCTTTCTTTCTTCTTTCTTTCTTTCTTACTTTTTTCTTACTTCTTTCTTTCTTTCTTTTTCTTTTTCTTTATTTCTTCTTTCTTTCTTCTTTATTTCTTCTTTCTTTCTTCTTTCTTTCTTACTTCTTTCTTACTTCTTTCTTACTTCTTTCTTACTTCTTTCTTACTTCTTTCTTACTTCTTTCTTACTTCTTTCTTTCTTTCTTCTTCCTTTCTTCTTTCTTTCTTATTTCTAAATTCTTTCTAACTTCTTTCTTATTTCTTTCTTACTTCTTTCTTTCTTTCTTCTTCCTTTCTTCTTTCTTTCTTATTTCTAAATTCTTTCTAACTTCTTTCTTACTTCTTTGTTACTTCTTTCTTTCTTACTTCTTTCTTAATTCTTTCTTACTTCTTTCTTACTTCTATCTAACTTCTTTCTTTCTTCTTTCTTTCTTATTTCTTTCTTCTTTCTTTCTTCTTCCTTTCTTCTTTCTTTCTTTCTTACTTCGTTCTTACTTCTTTCTTTCTTTCTTTCTTCTTTCTTTCTTCTTTCTTTCTTTCTTAGTTTTTTCTTACTTCTTTCTTTCTTTCTTCTTTCTTTCTTCTTTCTTTCTTCTTTATTTCTTCTTTCTTTCTTCTTTTTTTCTTACTTCTTTCTTACTTCTTTCTTACTTCTTTCTTTCTTTCTTCTTCCTTTCTTCTTTCTTTCTTATTTCTAAATTCTTTCTAACTTCTTTCTTATTTCTTTCTTACTTCTTTCTTTCTTTCTTCTTTCTTAATTTTTCTTACTTCTTTCTAACTACTTTCTTACTTCTTTCTTACTTCTTTCTTTCTTCTTTCTTTCTTCTTTATTTCTTCTTTCTTTCTTTTTTCTTTCTTTCTTCTTTCTTTCTTACTTCTTTCTTACTTCTTTCTTACTTCTTTCTTACTTCTTTCTTACTTCTTTCTTTCTTTCTTCTTCCTTTCTTCTTTCTTTCTTATTTCTAAATTCTTTCTAATTTCTTTCTTACTTCTTTGTTACTTCTTTCTCTCTTACTTCTTTCTTAATGCTTTCTTACTTCTTTCTAACTACTTTCTTACTTCTTTCTTACTTCTTTCTTACTTCTTTCTAACGTCTTTCTTTCTTCTTTCTTTCTTCTTTCTTTCTTCTTTCTTTCTTACTTCTTTCTTACTTCTTTCTTACTACTTTCTTACTTCTTTCTTACTTCTTTCTTACTTCTTTCTTACTTCTTTCTTTCTTTCTTCTTCCTTTCTTCTTTCTTTCTTATTTCTAAATTCTTTCTAACTTCTTTCTTATTTCTTTCTTACTTCTTTCTTTCTTTCTTCTTTCTTCCTTCTTTCTAACTTCTTTCTTACTTCTTTCTAACTTCTTTTTACTTATTTCTTACTTCTTTCTTACTTCTTTCCAACTTCTTTCTTTCTTCTTTCTTTCTTCTTTCTTTCTTACTTCTTTCTTACTTCTTTCTTACTTCTTTCTTTCTTACTTCTTTCTTAATTCTTTCGTACTTCTTTCTTTCTTTCTTCTTTCTTCCTTCTTTCTTTCTTCTTTATTTCTTCTTTCTTTCTTCTTTCTTTCTTCTTTCTTTCTTTCTTACTTCTTTCTTACTTCTTTCTTTCTTTCTTCTTTCTTACTTCTTTCTTTCTTTCTTCTTTCTTTCTTCTTTCTTTCTTACTTCTTTCTTACTTCTTTGTTACTTCTTTCTTTCTTACTTCTTTCTTAATTCTTTCTTACTTCTTTCTAACTTCTTTCTTACTTCTTTCTTACTTCTTTCTTCTTTCTAACTTCTTTATTTCTTCTTTCTTTCTTCTTTCTTTCTTCTTTCTTCTTTCTTTCTTCTTTCTTTCTTCTTTCTTTCCTCTTTCTTTCTTCTTTCTTTCTTCTTTCTTTCTTCTTTCTTTCTTCTTTCTTTCTTCTTTCTTTCTTTCTTACTTCTTTCTTACTTCTTTCTTTCTTTCTTCTTTCTTTCTTCTTTCTTTCTTCTTTCTTTCTTACTTATTTCGTACTTCTTTCTTACTTATTTCTTACTTCTTTCTTACTTCTTTCTTTCTCTCTTTCTTCTTTCTTCTTTCTTACTTCTTTCTTCTTTCTTACTTCTTTCTTCTTTCTTTCTTACTTCTTTCTTTCTTCTTTCTTTCTTCTTTCTTTCTTACTTCTTTCTTACTTCTTTCTTTCTTACTTCTTTCTTACTTCTTTCTTACTTCTTTCTAACTTCTTTCTTACTTCTTTCTTACTTCTTTCTTACTTCTTTCTAACTTCTTTCTTTCTTCTTTCTTTTTTCTTTCTTTCTTCTTTGTTTCTTACTTCTTTCTTCTTTCTTTCTTACTTCTTTCTTACTTCTTTCTTACTTCTTTCTTCCTTCTTTCTTACTTCTTTCTAACTTCTTTCTTACTTCTTTCTTAATTCTTTCTTCTTTCTAACTTCTTTCTTTCTTCTTTCTTTCTTCTTTCTTTCTTCTTTCTTTCTTACTTCTTTCTTACTTCTTTCTTACTTTTTTAAATTCTTTCTTTCTTCTTTCTTACTTCTTTCTTTCTTCTTTCTTACTTCTTTCTTACTTCTTTCTTCTTTCTTTCTTAATTCTTTCTTACTTCTTTCTTGTTTCTTTCTTACTTCTTTCTTACTTCTTTCTTTCTTCTTTCTTTCTTACTTCTTTCTTACTTCTTTCCTCCTTCTTTCTTACTTCTTTCTTACTTCTCTCTGACTTATTTCTTTCTTCTCTCTTTCTTCTCACTTTCTTATTTCTTTCTTCTTTCTTTCTTACTTCTTTCTTACTTCTTTCTAACTTCTTTCTTTCTTCTTTCTTTTTTCTTTCTTTCTTCTTTGTTTCTTACTTCTTTCTTCTTTCTTTCTTACTTCTTTCTTACTTCTTTCTAACTTCTTTCTTACATCTTTCTTCTTTCTTTCTTACTTCTTTCTTTCTTCTTTCTTTCTTCTTTCTTACTTCTTTCTTACTTCTTTCTTACTTCTTTCTTTCTTTCTTCTTCCTTTCTTCTTTCTTTCTTATTTCTAAAGTCTTTCTAACTTCTTTCTTATTTCTTTCTTACTTCTTTCTTTCTTTATTCTTTCTTACTTCTTTCTAACTTCATTCTTACTTCTTTCTTACTTCTTTCTAACTTTTTTCTTACTTCTTTCTTACTTCTTTCTTACTTCTTTCTTTCTTACTTCTTTCTTCTTTCTTTCTTCTTTCTTTCTAACTTCTTTCTTACTTCTTTCTTACTTCTTTCTTACTTCTTTCTTACTTTTTTCTTCATTCCTCCTTACTTCTTACTTCTTTCTTTCTTACTTCTTTCTTATTTCTTTCTTACTTGTTTCTATCTTCTTTCTTTCTTCTTTCTTTCTTCTTCCTTTCTTACTTCTTTCTTACTTCTTTCTTACTTCTTTCTTCTTACTTCTTTCTTACTTCTTTCTTACTTCTTTCTTCTTTCTTTCTTACTTCTTTCTTACTTCTTTCTTACTTATTTCTTACTTCTTTCTTACTTCTATTTCATTCCTCCTTACTTCTTTCTTCTTTCTTTCTTACTTCTTTCTTACTTCTTTCTTACTTATTTCTTTCTTACTTCTTTCTTACTTCTTTCTTACTTCTTTCTAACTTCTTTCTTACTTCTTTCTTACTTCTTTCTTACTTCTGTCTAACTTCTTTCTTTCTTCTTTCTTTTTTCTTTCTTTCTTCTTTGTTTCTTACTTCTTTCTTCTTTCTTTCTTTTTTCTTTCTTAATTCTTTCTTACTTCTTTCTAACTACTTTCTTACTTCTTTCTTACTTCTTTCTTTCTTCTTTCTTTCTTCTTTATTTCTTCTTTCTTTTTTCTTTCTTTCTTCTTTGTTTCTTACTTCTTTCTTCTTTCTTTCTTATTTCTTTCTTAATTCTTTCTTACTTCTTTCTAACTACTTTCTTACTTCTTTCTTACTTCTTTCTTTCTTCTTTCTTTCTTCTTTATTTCTTCTTTCTTTCTTCTTTCTTTCTTCTTTCTTTCTTACTTCTTTCTTACTTCTTTCTTACTTCTTTCTTACTTCTTTCTTACTTCTTTCTTACTTCTTTCTTCTTTCTTTCTTACTTCTTTCTTAATTCTTTCTAACTTCTTTCTTTCTTCCTTCTTTCTTCTTTCTTTCTTGTTTCTTTCTTCTTTCTTTCTTCTTCCTTTCTTCTTTCTTTCTTTCTTACTTCTTTCTTACTTCTTTCTTTCTTTCTTCTTTCTTTCTTCTTTCTTTCTACTTTCTTTCTTCTTTCTTTCTTACTTCTTTCTTACTTCTTTCTTACTTCTTTCTTACTTCTTTCTTACTTCTTTCTTTCTTTCTTCTTCCTTCCTTCTTTCTTTCTTATTTCTAAATTCTTTCTAACTTCTTTCTTACTTCTTTGTTACTTCTTTCTCTCTTACTTCTTTCTTAATGCTTTCTTACTTCTTTCTAACTACTTTCTTACTTCTTTCTTACTTCTTTCTTACTTCTTTCTAACGTCTTTCTTTCTTCTTTCTTTCTTCTTTCTTTCTTCTTTCTTTCTTACTTCTTTCTTACTTCTTTCTTACTACTTTCTTACTTCTTTCTTACTTCTTTCTTACTTCTTTCTTACTTCTTTCTTTCTTTCTTCTTCCTTTCTTCTTTCTTTCTTATTTCTAAATTCTTTCTAACTTCTTTCTTATTTCTTTCTTACTTCTTTCTTTCTTTCTTCTTTCTTCCTTCTTTCTAACTTCTTTCTTACTTCTTCCTAACTTCTTTTTTACTTATTTCTTACTTCTTTCTTACTTCTTTCCAACTTCTTTCTTTCTTCTTTATTTCTTCTTTCTTTCTTACTTCTTTCTTACTTCTTTCTTACTTCTTCTTTCTTACCTCTTTCTTAATTCTTTCGTACTTCTTTCTTTCTTTCTTCTTTCTTCCTTCTTTCTTTCTTCTTTATTTCTTCTTTCTTTCTTCTTTCTTTCTTCTTTCTTTCTTTCTTACTTCTTTCTTACTTCTTTCTTTCTTTCTTGTTTCTTACTTCTTTCTTTCTTTCTTCTTTCTTTCTTCTTTCTTTCTTACTTCTTTCTTACTTCTTTGTTACTTCTTTCTTTCTTACTTCTTTCTTAATTCTTTCTTACTTCTTTCTAACTTCTTTCTTACTTCTTTCTTACTTCTTTCTTCTTTCTAACTTCTTTATTTCTTCTTTCTTTCTTCTTTCTTTCTTCTTTCTTCTTTCTTTCTTCTTTCTTTCTTCTTCCTTTCTTCTTTCTTTCTTTCTTACTTCTTTCTTACTTCTTTCTTTCTTTCTTCTTTCTTTCTTCTTTCTTTCTTTCTTACTTTTTTCTTACTTCTTTCTTTCTTTCTTCTTTCTTTCTTCTTTCTTTCTTCTTTCTTTCTTCTTCCTTTCTTCTTTCTTTCTTCTTTCTTTCTTCTTTCTTTCTTCTTTCTTTCTTTCTTACTTCTTTCTTACTTCTTTCTTTCTTTCTTCTTTCTTTCTTCTTTCCTTCTTCTTTCTTTCTTACTTATTTCGTACTTCTTTCTTACTTATTTCTTACTTCTTTCTTACTTCTTTCTTTCTCTCTTTCTTCTTTCTTCTTTCTTATCTTTCTTACTTCTTTCTTCTTTCTTTCTTCTTTCTTTCTTACTTCTTTCTTACTTCTTTCTTTCTTACTTCTTTCTTACTTCTTTCTTACTTCTTTCTAACTTCTTTCTTACTTCTTTCTTACTTCTTTCTAACTTCTTTCTTTCTTCTTTCTTTTTTCTTTCTTTCTTCTTTGTTTCTTACTTCTTTCTTCTTTCTTTCTTCTACTCTTCTTCCTTCTTTCTTACTTCTTTCTTCCTTCTTTCTTACTTCTTTCTAACTTCTTTCTTACTTCTTTCTTAATTCTTTCTTCTTTCTTACTTCTTTCTTTCTTCTTTCTTACTTCTTTCTTACTTCTTTCTTCTTTCTTTCTTAATTCTTCTTACTTCTTTCTTGTTTCTTTCTTACTTCTTTCTTACTTCTTTCTTTCTTCTTTCTTTCTTACTTCTTTCTTACTTCTTTCCTCCTTCTTCTTACTTCTTTCTTACTTCTCTCTGACTTATTTCTTTCTTCTCTCTTTCTTCTCACTTTCTTATTTCTTTCTTCTTTCTTTCTTACTTCTTTCTAACTTCTTTCTTTCTTCTTTCTTTTTTCTTTCTTTCTTCTTTGTTTCTTGCTTCTTTCTTCTTTCTTTCTTACTTCTTTCTTACTTCTTTCTACTCTTTCTTACATCTTTCTTCTTTCTTTCTTACTTCTTTCTTTCTTCTTTCTTTCTTCTTTCTTACTTCTTTCTTACTTCTTTCTTTCTCTTCTTCTTCCTTTCTTCTTTCTTTCTTATTTCTAAAGTCTTTCTAACTTCTTTCTATTTCTTTCTTACTTCTTTCTTTCTTTATTCTTTCTACTTCTTCTAACTTCTTCTTACTTCTTCTTACTTCTTCTAACTTTTTTCTTACTTCTTTCTTACTTATTTCTACTTCTTTCTTTCTTACTTCTTTCCTCTTCTTTCTTCTTTCTTTCTAACTTCTTTCTTACTTCTTTCTTACTTCTTTCTTACTTCTTTCTTACTTTTTTCTTCATTCCTCCTTACTTCTTACTTCTTTCTTTCTTACTTCTTTCTTATTTCTTTCTTACTTGTTTCTATCTTCTTTCTTTCTCTTTCTTTCTTCTTCCTTTCTTACTTCTTTCTTACTTCTTTCTTACTTCTTTCTTCTTATTTCTTCTTACTTCTTTCTTACTTCTTTCTTCATTCTTTCTTACTTCTTTCTTACTTCTTTCTTACTTATTTCTTACTTCTTTCTTACTTCTATTTCATTCCTCCTTACTTCTTTCTTCTTTCTTTCTTACTTCTTTCTTACTTCTTTCTTACTTATTTCTTTCTACTTCTTCTTACTTCTTTCTTACTTCTTTCTACTTCTTTCTTACTTCTTTCTTACTTCTTTCTTACTTCTGTCTAACTTCTTTCTTTCTTTCTTTTCTTTCTTTCTTCTTTGTTTCTTACTTCTTTCTTCTTTCTTTCTTTTTTCTTTCTTAATTCTTCTTACTTCTTTCTAACTACTTTCTACTTCTTTCTTACTTCTTTCTTTCTTCTTTCTTTCTTCTTTCTTTCTTCTTTCTTTTTTCTTTCTTTCTTCTTTGTTTCTTACTTCTTTCTTCTTTCTTTCTTATTTCTTTCTTAATTCTCTCTTACTTCTTTCTAACTACTTTCTTACTTCTTTCTTACTTCTTTCTTTCTTCTTTCTTTCTTCTTTATTTCTTCTTTCTTTCTTCTTTCTTTCTTCTTTCTTTCTTACTTCTTTCTTACTTCTTTCTTACTTCTTTCTTACTTCTTTCTTACTTCTTTCTTACTTCTTTCTTCTTTCTTTCTTACTTCTTTCTTAATTCTTTCTAACTTCTTTCTTTCTTCCTTCTTTCTTCTTTCTTTCTTGTTTCTTTCTTCTTCCTTTCTTCTTTCTTTCTTTCTTACTTCTTTCTTACTTCTTTCTTTCTTTCTTCTTTCCTTCTTCTTTCTTTCTTCTTTCTTACTTCTTCCTTTCTTTTTTTTCTTTCTTACTACTTCCTTACTTCTTTCTTTTTTCTTCTTTCTTTCTTTTCTTTCTTCTTACTTTTTTTTTACTTCTTTCTTTCTTTCTTCTTTCTTTCTTCTTTCTTTCTTCTTTCTTTCTTCCTTCTTTCTTACTTATTTCATACTTCTTTCTTACTTATTTATTACTTCTTTCTTACTTCTTTCTTACTTCTTTCTTACTTCTTTCTTACTTCTTTCTTACTTCTTTCTAACTTCTTTCTTACTTCTTTGTTACTTCTTTCTTTCTTACTTCTTTCTTAATTCTTTCTTACTTCATTCTTACTTCTTTCTAACTTCTTTCTTTCTTCTTTCTTTCTTCTTTCTTTCGTCTTTCTTTCTTCTTTCTTTCTTCTTTCTTTCTTCTTTCTTTCTTCTTCCTTTCTTCCTTCTTTCTTTCTTACTTCTTTCTTACTTCTTTCTTTCTTTCTTCTTTCTTTCTTCTTTCTTTCTTTCTTACTTTTTTCTTACTTCTTTCTTTCTTTCTTCTTTCTTTCTTCTTTCTTTCTTCTTATTTCTTCTTTCTTTGTTCTTTCTTCTTTCTTTCTTACTTCTTTCTTACTTCTTTCTTACTTCTTTCTTTCTTTTTTCTTCCTTTCTTCTTTCTTTCTTATTTCTAAATTCTTTCTAACTTCTTTCTTATTTTCTTTCTACTTCTTTCTTTCTTTCTTCTTTCTTAATTCTTTCTTACTTCTTTCTAACTACTTTCTTACTTCTTTCTTACTTCTTTCTTTCTTCTTTCTTTGTTCTTTATTTCTTCTTTCTTTCTTCTTTATTTCTTCTTTCTTTCTTACTTCTTTCTTACTTCTTTCTTACTTCTTTCTTTCTTTCTTCTTTCTTACTTCTTTCTTACTTCTTTCTTCTTTCTTCTTACTTCTTTCTTACTTCTTTCTTACTTCTTTCTTACTTCTTTCTTACTTCTTTCTTCATTCCTCCTTACTTCTTTCTTCTTTCTTTCTTCTTTCTATCTTCTTACTTTTTCTTACTTCTTTCTTTCTTTCTTTTTCTTTTTCTTTCTTTCTTCTTTATTTCTTCTTTCTTTCTTCTTACTTTCTTCTTTCTTTCTTACTTCTTTCTACTTCTTTCTTACTTCTTTCTTACTTCTTCTTACTTCTTTCTTTCTTTCTTCTTCCTTTCTTCTTTCTTTCTATTTCTAAATTCTTTCTAACTTCTTTCTTATTTCCTTTCGTACTTCTTTCTTTCTTTCTTCTTCCTTTCTTCTTTCTTTCTTATTTCTAAATTCTTTCTAACTTCTTTCTTACTTCTTGTTACTTCTTTCTTTCTTACTTCTTTCTTAATTCTTTCTTACTTCTTTCTTACTTCTATCTATACTTCTTTCTTTCTTCTTTCTTTCTTATTTCTTTCTTCTTTCTTTCTTCTTCCTTTCTTCTTTCTTTCTTTCTTACTTCGTTCTTACTTCTTTCTTTCTTTCTTTCTTCTTTCTTTCTTCTTTCTTTCTTTCTTAGTTTTTCTTACTTCTTTCTTTCTTTCTTCTTTCTTTCTTCTTTCTTTCTTCTTTATTTCTTCTTTCTTTCTTCTTTCTTTCTTTCTTTTTTCTTACTTCTTTCTTACTTCTTTCTTACTTCTTTCTTTCTTTCTTCTTCCTTTCTTCTTTCTTTCTTATTTCTAAATTCTTTCTAACTTCTTTCTTATTTCTTTCTTACTTCTTTCTTTCTTTCTTCTTTCTTAATTTTTCTTACTTCTTTCTAACTACTTTCTTACTTCTTTCTTACTTCTTTCTTTCTTCTTTCTTTCTTCTTTATTTCTTCTTTCTTTCTTTTTTCTTTCTTTCTCTTCTTTCTTACTTCTTTCTTACTTCTTTCTTACTTCTTTCTACTTCTTTCTTACTTCTTTCTTTCTTTCTTCTTCCTTTCTTCTTTCTTTCTTATTTCTAAATTCTTTCTAACTTCTTTCTTACTTCTTTGTTACTTCTTTCTCTCTTACTTCTTTCTTAATGCTTTCTTACTTCTTTCTAACTACTTTCTTACTTCTTTCTTACTTCTTTCTTACTTCTTTCTAACGTCTTTCTTTCTTCTTTCTTTCTTCTTTCTTTCTTCTTTCTTTCTTACTTCTTTCTTACTTCTTTCTTACTACTTTCTTACTTCTTTCTTACTTCTTTCTTACTTCTTTCTACTTCTTTCTTACTTCTTTCTTTCTTTCTTCTTCCTTTCTTCTTTCTTTCTTATTTCTAAATTCTTTCTAACTTCTTTCTTATTTCTTCTTACTTCTTTCTTTCTTTCTTCTTTCTTCCTTCTTCTAACTTCTTTCTTACTACTTTCTAACTTCTTTTTACTTATTTCTTACTTCTTTGTTACTTCTTTCCAACTTCTTTCTTTCTTCTTTCTTTCTTCTTTCTTTCTTAACTTCTTTCTACTACTTTCTAACTTCTTTTCTTCTTACTTCTGTTCTTAATTCTTTCGTACTTCTTTCTTCTTTCTTCTTTCTTCCTTCTTTCTTTCTTCTTTATTCTTCTTTCTTTCTTCTTTCTTTCTTCTTTCTTTCTTTCTTACTTCTTTCTTACTTCTTTCTTTCTTTCTTCTTTCTACTTCTTTCTTTCTTCTTCTTTCTTTCTTCTTTCTTTTTACTTCTTCTTACTTCTTTGTTACTTCTTTCTTTCTACTTCTTCTTAATTCTTTCTTACTTCATTCTAACTTCTTTCTTACTTCTTCTTACTTCTTTCTTCTTTCTAACTTTGTGCTCTTTATTTCTTCTTCTTTCTTCTTTCTTTCTTCTTTCTTCTTTCTTTCTTCTTTCTTTCTTCTTTCTTCTTCTTTCTTTCTTCTTTCTTTCTTCTTTCTTTCTTCTTTCTTTCTTCTTCTTTCTTTCTTACTTCTTTCTTACTTCTTTCTTTCTTTCTTCTTTCTTTCTTCTTTCTTTCTTCTTTCTTTCTTACTTATTTCGTACTTCTTTCTTACTTATTTCTTACTTCTTTCTTACTTCTTTCTTTCTCTCTTTCTTCTTTCTTCTTCTTACTTCTTTCTTACTTCTTTCTTACTTCTTTCTTCTTTCTTTCTTACTTCTTTCTTTCTTTCTTCTTTCTTTCTTCTTTCTTTCTTACTTCTTTCTTACTTCTTTCTTTCTTACTTCTTCTTACTTCTTTCTTACTTCTTTCTAACTTCTTTCTTACTTCTTTCTACTTCTTTCTTACTTCTTTCTAACTTCTTTCTTTCTTCTTTCTTTTTCTTTCTTTCTTCTTTGTTTCTTACTTCTTTCTTCTTTCTTTCTTACTTCTTTCTTACTTCTTTCTTACTTCTTTCTTCCTTCTTTCTGTACTTCTTTCTAACTTCTTTCTTACTTCTTTCTTAATTCTTTCTTCTTTCTAACTTCTTTCTTTCTTCTTCTTTCTTCTTTCTTTCTTCTTTCTTTCTTACTTCCTTTCTTACTTCTTTCTTACTTTTTATAATTCTTTCTTTCTTCTTTCTTACTTCTTTCTTTCTTCTTTCTTACTTCTTTCTTACTTCTTTCTTCTTTCTTTCTTATTCTTTCTTACTTCTTTCTTGTTTCTTTCTTACTTCTTTCTTACTTCTTTCTTCTTCTTTCTTTCTTACTTCTTTCTTACTTCTTTCCTCCTTCTTTCTTACTTCTTTCTTACATCTCTCTGACTTATTTCTTTCTTCTCTCTTTCTTCTCAATTTCTTATTTCTTTCTTCTTTCTTTCTTACTTCTTTCTTACTTCTTTCTAACTTCTTTCTTTCTTCTTTCTTTTTTCTTTCTTTCTTCTTTGTTTCTTACTTCTTTCTTCTTTCTTTCTTACTTCTTTCTTAGTTTCTTTCTAACTTCTTTCTACATCTTTCTTCTTTCTTTCTTACTTCTTTCTTTCTTCTTTCTTCTTCTTTCTTACTTCTTCTTACTTCTTTCTTACTTCTTTCTTTCTTTCTTCTTCCTTTCTTCTTTCTTTCTTATTTCTAAAAGTCTTTCTAACTTCTTTCTTATTTCTTTCTTACTTCTTTCTTTCTTTATTCTTTCTTACTTCTTTCTAACTTCTTTCTTGCTTCTTTCTTACTTCTTTCTAACTTTTTTCTTACTTCTTTCTTACTTCTTTCTTACTTCTTTCTTTCTTACTTCTTTCTTCTTTCTTTCTTCTTTCTTTCTAACTTCTTTCTTACTTCTTTCTTACTTCTTTCTTACTTCTTTCTTACTTTTTTCTTCATTCCTCCTTACTTCTTACTTCTTTCTTTCTTACTTCTTTCTTATTTCTTTCTTACTTGTTTCTATCTTCTTTCTTTCTTCTTTCTTTCTTCTTCCTTTCTTACTTCTTTCTTACTTCTTTCTTACTTCTTTCTTCTTACTTCTTTCTTACTTCTTTCTTACTTCTTTCTTCTTTCTTTCTTACTTCTTTCTTACTTCTTTCTTACTTATTTCTTACTTCTTTCTTACTTCTATTTCATTCCTCCTTACTTCTTTCTTCTTTCTTTCTTACTTCTTTCTTACTTCTTTCTTACTTATTTCTTTCTTACTTCTTTCTTACTTCTTTCTTACTTCTTTCTAACTTCTTTCTTACTTCTTTCTTACTTCTTTCTTACTTCTGTCTAACTTCTTTCTTTCTTCTTTCTTTTTTCTTTCTTTCTTCTTTGTTTCTTACTTCTTTCTTCTTTCTTTCTTTTTTCTTTCTTAATTCTTTCTTACTTCTTTCTAACTACTTCTTACTTCTTTCTTGCTTCTTTCTTTCTTCTTTCTTTCTTCTTATTTCTTCTTTCTTTCTTCTTTCTTTCTTCTTTCTTTCTTACTTCTTTCTTACTTCTTTCTTACTTCTTTCTTACTTCTTTCTTACTTCTTTCTTACTTCTTTCTTCTTTCTTTCTTACTTCTTTCTTAATTCTTTCTAACTTCTTTCTTTCTTCCTTCTTTCTTCTTTCTTTCTTGTTTCTTTCTTCTTTCTTTCTTCTTCCTTTCTTCTTTCTTTCTTTCTTACTTCTTTCTTACTTCTTTCTTTCTTTCTTCTTTCCTTCTTCTTTCTTTCTTCTTTCTTACTTCTTCCTTTCTTTTTTTTCTTTCTTACTTCTTCCTTACTTCTTTCTTTCTTTCTTCTTTCTTTTCTTCTTTCTTTCTTTCTTACTTTTTTTTTACTTCTTCTTTCTTTCTTCTTTCTTTCTTCTTTCTTTCTTCTTTCTTTCTTCCTTCTTTCTTACTTATTTCATACTTCTTTCTTACTTATTTATTACTTCTTTCTTACTTCTTTCTTACTTCTTTCTTACTTCTTTCTTACTTCTTTCTTACTTCTTTCTAACTTCTTTCTTACTTCTTTGTACTTCTTTCTTTCTTACATCTTTCTTAATTCTTTCTTACTTCATTCTTACTTCTTTCTAACTTCTTTCTTTCTTCTTCTTTCTTCTTTCTTTCTTCTTTCTTTCTTCTTTCTTTCTTCTTTCTTTCTTCTTCCTTTCTTCCTTCTTTCTTTCTTACTTCTTTCTTACTTCTTTCTTTCTTTCTTCTTCTTTCTTCTTTCTTTCTTTCTTACTTTTTTCTTACTTCTTTCTTTCTTTCTTCTTTCTTTCTTCTTTCTTCTTCTTATTTCTTCTTTCTTTCTTCTTTTCTTCTTTCTTTCTTACTTCTTTCTTACTTCTTTCTTACTTCTTTCTTTCTTTTTCTTCCTTTCTTCTTTCTTTCTTATTTCTAAATTCTTTCTAACTTCTTTCTTATTTCTTTCTTACTTCTTTCTTTCTTTCTTCTTTCTTAATTCTTTCTTACTTCTTTCTAACTACTTTCTTACTTCTTTCTTACTTCTTTCTTTCTTCTTTCTTTGTTCTTTATTTCTTCTTTCTTTCTTCTTTCTTTCTTCTTTCTTTCTTACTTCTTTCTTACTTCTTTCTTACTTCTTTCTTTCTTCTTCTTTCTTACTTCTTTCTTACTTCTTTCTTTCTTCTTCTTTCTTCTTTCTTACTTCTTTCTTACTTCTTTCTTACTTCTTTCTTACTTCTTTCTTCATTCCTCCTTACTTCTTTCTTCTTTCTTTCTACTTCTTTCTTTCTTCTTTCTTACTTCTTTCTTTCTTTCTTCTTTCTTTCTTCTTTCATTTTTCTTTCTTTCTTCTTTCTTTCTTACTTCTTTGTTACTTCTTTCTTTCTTACTTCTTTCTTAATTATTTCTTACTTCTTTCTAACTTCTTTCTTACTTCTTTCTTACTTCTTTCTTACTTCTTTCTAACTTCTTTCTTTCTTTCTTCTTTCTTACTTCTTTGTTACTTCTTTCTTTCTTCTTTCTTTCTTCTTCCTTTCTTTTTTTTTTCTTTCTTACTTCATTCTTACTTCTTTCTTTCTTTCTTCTTCTTTCTTCTTTTCTTTCTTTCTTACTTCTTTCTTACTTCTTTCTTTCTTTCTTTCTTCTTTCTTTCTTCTTTCTTTCTTCTTTCTTTCTTACTTATTTCATACA